>NC_056730.1:647375413-647377913 GCF_019279795.1 Protopterus annectens | reverse complement strand
GCATTGGACAGAACTTCCCCTATTTGCGCGCGTTTGCTTTCCGCTAAGTGAGATTTACTGAATTAAAAATGCTCGAGCTCGTATAAGCATCGCATCATGATGAGTACATGGAAAAAATTGTGTAGGCCATAATAGATTCCCCTGCTGCTTTTAAAAATGTCACCTAAGTAAATAACAATGAATTCTTTCTCACCTCTCACAGAGAGCATAATAGGTTTAAATAATGGGTTTCAATGTTCATATGTATCTTTGCAATAACAATATAATATTCTAATTCAGGAATTTATTTTTCATTGCTGGTGTCACGCAATGTATGTAGGGTTGCAAGCCTTCTGTGGATGTGCTGTACAATATGATCAACATGATCAGAGAAAACGAGTTTAATATCTATGATCTTGCTCAGGTATTGGCTAACTAACTTCATGGTGGTATTGTTTATGCAGTTGGGAGATGCAGTGGCTGCTTGTCTGTTAGACCAAGGATCATGAGTTTAGTTTTCTTTTCATTGATTATCAACATTGTATGCTGGATCCAAGGTATGAAAGTATTAACTGAATGTTGGATTTGAGATCTGACATGGGATAGACTGCATTTTAAAATTTGGTCGTTGGCATATTGTAGTAGTTTAAGGACATTTTTAGTGAGGTAAAAATTTATCTTTTATTTAGTTACCTTTTGTTGCCCAGGTTAGCCCACTAACCTGTGCCTCTTTTCAGGGAAACCCGAGGTGTTATTTATACTACTAAGGGAAATTTGGTCAGGACATCGGGGAACTTCCTCTACTCTTTTCAATAGGTGCCATGGGATCTTTTACATGCGCCTGAACTGCTATCAACTCAAGCATATGGGGCTTCGGTTTAACATTTCATGTGATGGCAGACACACTCAGGAGTGCAGCACCCCTCCCCCATGCTGTAGTGCAGTGTCATCAATCCATCTACGTACATATTGTGAGAAGAATTGTTAAATTGTGGGGAAGGATACCGTCTTGAGGTACTCTAATGTTGGAATGAGTTTTGAAGGAAATGTTGTGGTCCAGCATAATGTGTGGGTTTTATAGTGCAGGTAGCCTATGAACCAATTAATTACTACTGTCCCACAGCATACGGTTTTGTATCTCTGCAAGGGTAGGGAAGGGACTAAGTATGTCAACTCTTTCTCGCTATGTATCCAAGTAGAACAGTTCTCATTTTAGATGGAGGGAGTACAGTAAACTCTTCTGGTTTTCCAGCTTGCATATTTCAGACACCTGTATGGCTTTGTCCTTAGTTATTCCATGGTTAAAGAGCAGGTGCAAGCTACTTTTGTCTATCCTGTCTTTAAACAGGGCAGGATTATGGCCAACACTGGCTAGTCAAACAATCTCTTAAAGGAGTTCTACATGTCTGGCCTTCTTTGAAGAAGCCCTTTCCCCCGTGATACCTGAACATCATGAGGAACAGATTTTTAGAACATTAGATCTCTGAAACATTGAGTAAGGGACCAGATACGATTCTTCACAAAGATTGGTTGTCCCTTAGGGCTAAACTACATTTCTTTCTCAATTGATTTTCAAGTTGTTTCGGAAATAGTCTATTCGTCTTCTTGTTTTCTTTGTTAGTACAGAATCAGGGGAATCAGGGAGCTTTTCACTACTTGCATGTCTTTCCTAAGCTTAAGTATTACCTGAATGGGTATATAAGTTCACAAAGATGGAAAAATGGTTATTGCATTACCTCAGGGAGGGTGGGGCTCACAGTTGCTAGGTAGAAACCAAATAGATTAACAACTCCATTATCTTGTGTTGACAGGTGGTTAGCCACTCACTGATCACTGCAACAGAGGAATTGCTGCTTCCAGTACTTGCTTCAAAAATATTTGCTCTGCAGACATTTTCACCAAAGCTTGTTGGTCTTTGGTGCAGGCTTTCAACAGAAATAATTATTCTTACAATGACTCCTGAAGTTCAGTCAGTTTTGGTACAATTGTACTTCAGGATCCCTGCCTTGTAAACCATGGTCCTTGCAAAGTCCCCTGGCCCTTTAGGCCCTGGTAGTTACTACCTGAGAGTCAAACCCAACCAAAAATAATCAAGAAGAATCCAAGGTGTAGGATGTAACAGATATGGTCTCTTCATATCAGCCATCTGTGAGAAAAACTTTACTGCTGGATCATGAATACCATTCCTTCATCTCCTGGTAGAGCCCTCAATCCAGCTTTTACTATTGGAGTCCCTTAAAATTTGAAGAATTATGCAGTCTCATATTACTTCATAACAGTCTAGATGCCCACTTTTGAGGTGCTGACAAGCAGCTAGTTAACAAACATGGGGGAAAAGAGCACACAAGTGCCTAACACATGATATCACAATGTCCTTTGCTGCAGGTGCACATAAGTCCCCAAGGAGGTCCCTGAGCATGAGTGCTACCAAAACTTTGACAAATTGTTTTTAAGGAAATGAATGACAACAATGAAGGATCTATCAGGAAGGGTCCTTTCACAGATCAGCTGAAAGGTAAGC
>NC_056730.1:647350413-647372913 GCF_019279795.1 Protopterus annectens | reverse complement strand
AAGCTGCAGGATAGGGGTGTGTCGAATTGCCCATAGCTATGCTTAGCTGAGAGTACACAAGATAACTGAGTATGCATGTGAACGGAGATGAAAATGTGCGTAAACCCGGTAAATGGGTATGCGCATTGCGCATTGCAGCTGAAACAGGAAGGATATAGGAAAGAAATAAGGAAATGCTGCAGTAGTGAAATTGGAGTACAAATGACTAATTAACACCTAGGAGCCTACAGTGGGCCATTGACAACAGCTAACAAGGCTGCAAGCAGCTATCTGCAGAACAGGGAAGGGGAGGGGCTGTACTGCAAAGAAAACCGCAAAGTGTCAAAGCAGTACAAAGGCGATATGCAGTATATCAGGTACAAGGCACAATTCGCCATGACTGGGTAGGGAAAGTACAAAACAAGAAAGACGGCAGGTGGATGCATGCCTGATAATGGGAGGGGATCCCAGTCTAAAAGTGAATTAAAGGGCAACAGAGTAATCAAGGCAGGCAAGTAGAGCTCCGCAGTAAAGGCCCCACACTTGCAGTACTCATTGCAAAACCCATAATTAAGACACGCAGCAGCCGGAATAGTTCATACACACCCACTTACATCAGCAGCATCCATAGCACAATACTATAAAGTTTGAAAGCACCTTGCACACATTTGTGTATTCCCATACTCTCTGCACCAGTGGTGTATACAGACGGGGAACTTTTATCATGTACATGTTAGGGGCTGCCATAGCTTTGATCCACCAGCATGTGCTGGAGACTGAAGGTGGTGTGGAGGATGATGCACACAACCACCGCAGGCACCAGAGGAGGAGGAGAGTGTTCAGACCCAGGCTAACCTACCAGAGGCTACATGATCTGGAGATAGTAGAGAATTACAGCGTGGACAGGGACACCCTACAGCAACTTGTGGAGCTGTGCCTGCCACACCTCAGAGCCAGAACAAACAGAGGGGGACCCATCCCAGTGGATACGAAGGTATGTGTAAGCCTGAGAATACTAGCTACAGGTACCTTTCAAAGACCGACTGGGGATATCATGGGTATCTCACAGGCATCAGCATCCAGGGTACTACACCAGTTTCTGGATGCCATGTTACCAGATGCCAATGAGTACATATACTTCCCCCGAATGCAGGAAGAGTTGGCCAGCAATATGCGTCTCTTCCACCATGTGGCAGAATACCCAGAGGTACTGAGTGCAATAGAGTGCACACACATACACATCAAGTCACCACCTGGTGAGCAGGGAAGGTGCTACATAAACCGCAAGGGATACCCCTCCATCAACTGCCAGGCCGTGTGCAATGCCCGGGGCATTATCATGGATGTGTGTGCTGGCAGCCCTGGAAGCTATTATGACTCCCACATCTGGCATGCATCACAGCTGTATCTGTTATTTGCCAGGGGGGACATCTCAAATGGCCACCTGATGGGGGATACTGGCTATGCACTGGAACCGTGGATGATGACTCCCATCAGAAATGCACACACCCATGCAGGAACGCCATAATGAGGCACACGCACAAACCAGAATCATCATAGACCGTGTATTTGGGGTGCTGAAATCACAGTTCAGTTGCTTGGACATATCTGGTGGAGCCTTGCAGTACTCTCCAGGCATGTGTGCCCACATCTTCATAGTGTGTGCCATGCTACACAACATGGTCCTGCAGAAACAGCTGCAGCAAGGACAGAATGGTGAAGGCCCTCACAGCCCACCACCATTGCCAAGGGCCCCACAGGCACAGAGGCACTCAGACCGTGAACACCCTGAGCCAGGCCCAGTAGGCAGATGGAGGCGTGCCCAGTATGCCCATGCCTTGGCAAAGAGGGAATGTATAGCACACACACTGACAGTGTAGGCACCTAGGGACTGACACCTTTCTCCACCTGCACAATCAGTAAAAATGGATGGGACACACACAAGACTACCTGTAAATTGTTATGTATAGGCAGTCTGCTGTGTGCATCCAACATAGGCAGCCCTCAACTATTGCACACACAACAGCCAGTGGCATAAGGTAAGGCAAAACCTGAACAGTAAACTAAGCTATCAGCATATGCAGATACTGTATGCATAGTTCATAGGTAGGTACATGGCCAACTGCCAGAGGCCATTCATAAGGCCAGCCAAAATGTGTCAGCGTTTGCCACCCCATTGAGTCATTAACCATCCCTCTGTAGAGCAGAGCCAATGGCGGGATCCCTGGGGTGCATCTACTGTTCCCCATCCACCCTTCAAGGTTTCTCTTGCAGAGTGTTAGTGAGGGGCTCTGTAAAATGTAGTTAGGGATGTTGTTCCAAATTATGGGGAGTGTCTGCGACAGGAAGCTGTCCCTCCAGCATCTTCCGGTTATTGTTGTGGCATGGTCAGCTCACTACAGTGTGTGGATCACTGTGACATGGATTCCCATAGGTGGAGCATATTCATCAAGCCAGAGTTTGACATGGCTGTGTTGGTCAGCAGAGATCATCTCTGGGTAAACGAGATGCCACTGAGTAAAGCAGGAGTTTATTCAGTCCAGCTGCATAGACCATATGTTGGAAGCCAGTATTCCCCTTGGTGAAGTACATTTGAGGACCCCCCAGCTGTTGGACGTGTCCTCTGAGGTACATCCCACATGGATTATTATACCCTATGATGGGACTGATGAGTGATGAGTAAAGGGGCACTATAACCCCAGTATGTCTAGATGGGAATCCTTTAGTAGTCAAATGGCCTACATAGAAGTTGTTCTAACTACTGTGGAGATATGATTGTCACAGGAGAGAACACTATCTACCTTAGTCACCAGATACCCCATTACCTCATCTGTATTAAAGTGGCTGCTGCTCATGTGTTAATATGTGGGTGCCAATTCCACAATGGAATGACCATGCAGTTAGTGGCACTTGGCTAGAGGCCATGTCAGTGGCACCCTGTGACGTTCTCTGTGAGGCCCCTTGAGGCATGTCTGTGTCAGCTGGACTATCAGTCATGGCTTCCAGTTTGCAGTCATTGCCAAACATGGTCTGCCATAGTCCACCTTTGTTTGCCTGTACATCTGAGACATATATGCCAAACAGTAGGGCTCCCAGGACTGAGTCCTGTGGGACACCAGTCGTGACTGTTCAAGTGTTGGACCTGGAGACTGCTAGTCGTACCATATGGGTTGTGTGTATAAGCCCATTGGCAACCCAACCTATGATGTATGGGTGAATGTACAGGCTGGTGTCTTTATCAATAATACCTGAGTGGGGCATGGTGTCAAAAGCCTTGGTGAGGTCCAGGTAGTATATGTGAACCACCTCCCCTGTCATCTAATGTCTTGGTGACTGTATGTAAGACATAAAATAGGTTCAGTAGGCATGAACTGCAGTCGACCAAGCTGACCTGGGTTGGGTCACGTGTCCAAAGGCTACCAATGTCATTGTTAATGAGTGCCATGAGGATGCGAACCATACCATTGCAGACCTGGCTAGTCAGGCTTATGGGGTGGTAGTTACCATGGTCAGTTGTATTTCCCCATGATGGAGTGGAATAACCGTTGCCACTCGCCATTGTATGGGCATGTAGCCTGTGGAGAGGCTGAGGTAGGAATGCATAATTAGGTGGGGGGCAGGTTGTTATGTACAGTTTGCAAGATGCAGTGTGGGTCAACATCTGCCTCCATTGATGCTGTGTTCTGCTGTTAGAGAGGGACATTTCCACCTGTGTGTCTCTGATGGTTGGGATACTGTACCTTACGGGTAGTGTTGTGGGCTCTTTAGGGGGTGAAGTATGCACCGAATGTATCTGCAAGGATGTTGGTGATATCAGTAGGGTCAGCATATTTTGTGCTATATTTCACTGGCACAGTGAAAATCTGTGCGTTACCACGTAGATCCTTGACATAGCCAACGAAGGCTTTGTGGTTATCTTTTGAATCCTTGTGTATTCTCCTGCTGATGTTAACCTTGGATGATGTCATGAGGGACCTACGTATCATACTAATAGTGGTCATGGATGTCTGCCATTCGTGGGACTTGCTGTGTGTCTGGAACACTCTCCTACATCTGTAGTGTAGCCTGTTTATTGCAGAGGTCCACCAGACTGGTGTCCTTGTCTAGGAGGAGTGAGTCTTGGTTTACCAGCGATGGCACGATCCATACATTCATGTCGGTGCTTATAGACTGCATTTGTAAATCTGTCTGTATCTGGAGCAGTGTTTCCCCTTAGCATGGGGGCTGTGAACCCCCCCCCATCACTAGTAGTGTAAATTTAACTGTAGGAAAGGTATACACGGTGGTATCCATGGGTGGGGGAGATGCTAGGGTGTGGAAACAGTGAATAGTTCATGGTCATATCTAACCAGTGACCAGTAAACCTTCACTGTGGTGCACCCATTGCCCATGTTGGTGATGACCACATCTAGTAGCTTCCACCCCACATTAGGGAGGTTACCACCTGATACAGGGCATATGAGGTGATACATTCCAGGAAGCGCTGGTCCCGGACATGAGTACTGGAGTACGTTTCCCAGTTAATGGTATGGTAGTTGACATCGACCAATGTCAGGGTGTGTGTTAGGACTGTCGTGTTCTCCACTGTCTCCAGGTAGGTGGAGGTCCTGGGTCATGGAGGGTGATCCGTAGCAGGCCACATTCAACATTGCTGTTGTGGCTGATGTTAGCTGCACATGGAGGATTACAGAGGTATCATGCAGCCCCACTAACCTGGAGGTGTAGGTATCCCTGATGAATATGGATACAGCACCTCCATGTCTGTCACTCCATGTTCCATGGCTGAAATGTGTGGTATGGGTTGTAGTCTGGTAGTGCTGATGTGCTCTCAGGAGCCTTAAGACAGATTGCAGTTAATGCACAGATGTTGATGTTGTCCATCCTGAGGAGTGCTGTGAGTGCATGCATGTTGTGATCACAACCCCTGGTATTGAGTAGCATAAACCAGACTGAATCTGCTATTGTGCTCTTTACAGAGCTGGTATTCACCTTTGGGACTCACCTAAATAAGGCACCATGGCAGTGCCAATAACCTTGGCCAGTATTCCAAAGTGTAAGGCAGACACATAGGCCGGTATGGTATCATTGCATGCATGTTCCCCATCTGTGCTTGATTTCCATCTCCCCTGTAGGTAACCTAATCGTAAGCAATAGAAAGCCTTAACCTTATACAAGTCTTCTAGCTTCCAAGATAGGCATTTGGAGTGACTAAGTATCAGTGTTCTGTATGTTCGTGCTGTACTCAACTGTTTCCTGACTACATGTTGAGTTCACACTGTATATTGTGATCTGAAGGTCTGCTTATTTGCATATTATGGCTGTGATGGCCTGCACATTAGAGGTGCACAGATAGCCTACTATCTATCTGCCCAAGGGCAATTAGAAGTATAGCAAAAACATGTTGGCCTTCCCCGCACAACTGAGCCTCTGCCAAGCATAACCAATGAAGCAATCCCAGGCAGAGTTGCAGGAAGCTGTTGAAGACTGGGGTTGTGGAGGGTGATAGGGACACTTAGTGATCTAAAGAGGGCATGTTAATGTGGCAATTCAACTCCATTCAATTCCCCCAACAGGTCTTGCAGCTATCAAACTGGACAGGCTCCCCCCATCCCCTGGCTGGATGGTTCTGGGACACATGATCCCAGGGGTGTATAGTCTGTTACCCATTCACATAACAAGGTTTCCCTTGAAGTGTGTCAGTGAGGGGCTATGCCTAATGTAGTTAGGAATGTAATGTATTGTCAGATAGTACTTTTGTTATATGTTATGTCAGGAGTACGTGAAGCTCAGTGAGTTAAGGGGGCTACTGCCCTTTGCTTAGCCTAGCTTACACATAGAAACCATCTAAATAGGAAATAGCCGGAAGCAACATTAATGTCAACAGTGTAATGGTTACAGCATCCACATAGTATCTGTGCATTCGAGGTTACAATCCCAATAAAGGCAGGGATGTTTATCATGTGCAAAAGTATACCTTAACCACAGCTTGCATATATAGGTAGTAATCGTCTGTATAATAAACATTCAAATCACCCATATAAACCCATGTATGCAGGAGAGTACATTCAACAGAGAATGTAATGCCATGACAGCACGTAGTGAGATGTTATGTCACTGGCAGGTATATATCTGGAGTAGTTAGCAGATGTGGCCGTGTTTGCGTGCACAGGTTATACGTCACAACGTTTGTTTAACCTCTGCTATAATGTCACACAAACACTGTTAAACATGCTTAGAACTGTGTAAATGAGCCTTACTCTGCAGTAAATAACATTCGTAAAGCATCACAGGTGTCGAACCCTGGACCATGCATACTATAGTCATGGGATATACCACTAAGCCATCCAAGGTGTACACATGTTTCATGGTCCTGAGACTGCACCTTATACCATATGCATCACAAATGGGACAGTGGCCTTGTGAACATATGTACAGTACATTGTAATGTACTGTAGTTTGTGAACCAACACATTCCAGTCTACAGATGTATTACTGTTACAAATGAATATGATATATATATATATATATATATATATATATATATATATATATATATATATATATATATATATTATACAGTTACAGCAATAGCCATATATGTAAGCATCTATGAACAGACTTCGTGACACAGAAGCACTCCAAAGGAATTGGAGTGTACACAAAACACATGCAGCTCTGGTATCATAACAATTAATATTAACCTAAGTCACCATAGAAGGGGTGGTTGTTATGTATGTAAAGATTGGGGTGGGGACAATCATGCATCAAGGAGGGCCTGGGTCGGATGTCCAATAAGTGAACTGGAGGGGCATACATGGACTATGGGGACAATATAAAAAGGACACAAAGCAAGAACTGTACTCATTCATAATACACCCTGTCATGTCACATTGCAACACCTACTTTCACAAACATATGAATATTAACATGTATCAGACATATGTACACCAACTGATTGTCACATATGTTGTCAGTAGTAAGGAATTTCTATAGTACAATGTATATTCTAAACACCATAACATTCGTGCATATCTCAGATGCCGTAGTGGTAGGGTCAGTGACTGTGGTGTTCATGGTCCCGGGTTCAAGACCTGCAAGGGCTGTTAGGTTATTTTGGGGGCGAGAATAAGGGCGTTTGGATGCAGATGGATTAAAGCACTCTTAAGCAGTTGTAAGCGGGTTTCCACGTGTTTGCGCGACGGTAAGCGGCGCTGCTACATGGTAAACGGAGAAGTGCTTCACACGTTTGACCTTTGCTTAACGTCACACAGACCACGGGCAAACCTGCTCACAACCGCGTAAATGTGCGTTATTCACACTTTCACCACCAGTGCCTACTCTGAGAGGTAAAATAATAACACCTTCCAGGAGTAGAACCCGCAACCATGTACTCCACCCTCCGATTAACCTAACACTAAGCTATCTGGGATGTACCTATCCCAGTTGTATAGGCAGACAGGTTAAAACACAGAAGGGAGGAATGTGTTGAAATAGGACAACCCGCCATGTACCCAACTGAAGGCATACAGTCATATATATAGATATATATATATAAAGAGAGAGAGATGCATACAGACATGTCGATATATACAGGTCTACATATATATGTAGATATATAGATAGGTTAGAAACATCTACACATCTATGGAGGTACAGATAAACGTATGCAATAATGTATATATTTATATACATATACACGTACATAGATATATATATATATATATCTCTATATATACACACATACATACATGTCTGTAGACAGCATCCAAAGTGGTCATATCTGAGTATAACATGGACCAAAGCAATCACACATTCGCACCGCCCCAAACAATATGAACATAACATATGAAGAGTATATGCCAATACACTGTTACAAATATGTTCTATGGACACAGTCACCAACACAACTGCATTGACTGCAAATATCCATGACAGAATTACACAGATAGCTTTCATTTTGCAAATCTTTATTACATTCTGATGTATTGCCAAAAGGATTCAAGGACTAACAGTACCTGCATGCTATACAGGAAGCATTTAATAGTGCCTTAATGAATCAGCCTTCATTTACCATAGTATTAGTCCACTAAGGGATAGGTGTTCACATAGGGAAAGAACACACACACATATAGACATTGTATAAAAGGGGTTCCTCCACACCTGTATGTGCTATGTACACCCACTAACATCTACCCCACAACCGAAATAATTACATCAATACATAACTGTCATACCATAACCAATTATGCAACTGCTGTACAACATCTGCTGAAACCTTAACACACCTGGACACAGACACACTAACATGGCCCTATGTGAAATAGTTGTTGTTATACAACTGAGCAGCTGCTGATGTAACAGGGTTTGTATGAACTAATCCCGTTTCAGAGGGTTGAAAGGTTCGTACACCAGGAAGTTTTACCGAGTACTGATTATAAGCACAGTATGATACACAGTAACACCAAACTAAATATGTCTGGTAAGCACACTGTAAACCCCCTAACATTATATGCATAGCTATTCAGCCTTAAGCTGGTCAAACAACCTGGCCAGACTGACACATATGCAGAAGTATTAGGTACAGACAAACCCTACACAAGTAGCAATGTTCAGAAATATAACAGCAGTACTCACATTTAGACCAACTCCTCTAGGCATTGCACACAATATATTACTGTTCATCTCAATACAGCTGTTGCAATGGATTCCAAAAAAACCTCCACACTGTCTTCCTCACAAGTAAGGCAAAGGGACAACGCCCAAGTGGAGTACTCAATTATACTACACTGTAGCCATGGTATTGGCTAAGGCAGTAGCAGCGCAGCTGATGTGCATGTAATTAGCTACTTAGGTACACCAATTGGCCATCGGTATAGCACATGTTACTGATCTGTAACTATAAAAGGTTGCCTTGTCACACATTCAAACCATCTGTATCTACCTGCAGGACAGTACAAAACACAGAAAGACGAACCGAAAATGAGTAGTAAACTAGTTAATAACACCTTTGATTATTAAGACAGTTTGTATAACATGTAGTATGTCTGTGTATGCAGTATCTGTACTATAAGAATTACAGTGTAATCAATGCATATAGTGGAAATAGCTATCTTGTAGAGATGTATTGCTGAGCAGTAGTAATGCTTGTAGTATTCTATGTGTGTACTACTGTAGGTCACCCGGCACACTCCATATACACCACAAGGGATTCCATGGGCTTGGAACCCAACATTTTGCTTCCAGCCACTGTCAGCATCAGGATTGGTCCAACAAGTATGTGCTATAACAGGGGATAGTATATGTTGTTATATTGTAACAGTCGACATATGTATGTGTGCATAAGTAAGATGAACATGTTAAAGGTGGGCTTACCGTGCAAATATGGCGTGCATTGTGGGATATTGTGCCAATAACTGTGTAATGTACAGTAGTCTAGGCAGATCTGTATTCTATTCTACATAGCAGTTCTGATATGTTATGCAAACAGTAGTTATATCTATTGGCAATTACAATATTCAATGACAGGATACATAGCATTAGTATTCATCTGACAGGTTAGCAGCATGATAGCAAAGATAATTGGAAGAGCCAGGTAACTGTCCATGCCCATAACACATGTAATATCCACCTCTCTACTATCGTTTGCAAGCAATAACAGCTGTGCATGTGTACATGTTATGCAAATGTGTAGTGACCCTTGTTACAGGGCTGGGCCAAATGGCTATGTGCACACCTACATAGAGTGGATATTGAGAGAAGAGACACACTGGTCGAACTACCAGGTTTGTGTAGCCCAACATAACAGCCGCCTGCACATACTGTATGTAAGGTAGTGCACAGCACTGGTAATGCAACAGGTTGCACATCATCTTTAACTCCAGTGTAACATCTGCAGTAGGAGTGTAAGATGTAGGAGACAGCTGCCCATGTGTAATAGCTGCATCATAGGTGATGGCTCACACTATCTGATTATATCCTGATCATGTTGATAGTGGCATCAGGGCCTATTGATACATGACTCTGTTTGGGGAGTGGGTGTCTGTGCCCAACAGAGCTCATGGTCCTGGTGGATATGTGAGTATATACCCAGAGAAGGAAACAGACCTGTAGACACATGCATCATCTGTAATCAACTAACAGGATGTGATGTGCTCCGCAGAGGAGGTTTGCTGCCTAGGGTAGCTACACTGTGTCTGTAATAGCCAGTGTTGTCACGTCCATAACACAATTACATGTGAGCATCACTGTCTAAAACATCTTCATAGGCAATAAGTAAACTAAAGACAGCACTTGGTACGTGTAGTACTGACTGCTCATACAGGCATGTCCACTAGTCAGCTACTGGTGTCTCCAAATGTGAGCTTTGTGCATGTGGCCATCCTGGGGGAATGTAATCTCTATGCCATGTACACTGCCAGACCCACCTAACACCATGCCCCACACACTGTCTGGGATGCAGCTACAGGGGTAAGCTGGATGGCAGCCCAGTCTGCAGTCATGACTGGACTGGACAGTCACGAGGTTTAGGTTAACACATGCAGCTCATCAACACAACCAACACGTACCCTTACCAGAACACAGTAAGGACACCCACACAAACTACTGGAAATCACACACATTCACAGATGCGTCTAAGTATCTGGCCAAACAAGTGACGCCCCCCAAGCAGGAAGAAACAGACACCGATATACACAAACTGTATGACATAGTTTTCATAACTGTCACACCTCTGAACACATGACTGGAAACATGCCCAACAGTACTCATTTGTGAGTGCAAACTCTAGCACTATGTAACACACTGACCTATACGAGGGCATACATACTGTCAGCTGCCTGTCTGACATGATTAGCCACATACTCATACACTCAGACCACCTATTGATCTATACACATGGCTCTGGCATATTCCATGTAGTTGTGCAGGACCTGTGATTCAGTAGCCTGGACAGCATGCAAACACATGTAGGAGCTGTCAGGTCTTGTAGGCCATGCAGGTATGTCCCAAGGCCTGGGTAGCATTCTGCCACTGGCCAGAATGATACTGCAGTACAGGGACAAAAGGATTGTATTCCACAATTGTGTGGTGTAGTGGTGCATGTCGCAGGGTATCCAGTATCTGTCACCATGGGATAACATGGTTGACAGACCATGATGCTTTGCCAGACAGGGCCTGCACCTGTCACCCCTGGGAATCTGGATACAGCCTAGGACTCATGCTTCCCCTGTAGTGCCTTCATCATGCATGGTTCAGGTGAGGGTGCACTGCAGTTACAGGGACAGCCAAGCAATACACTGCAAGTCTCACTACACAATGATACATGTCAGAAACACTATACGGACACACATATGTCAATCCCTAACATGGAGAACATATCTGTGCAGTGGCTGAGACATGTTTCAATGCTCCGGAGAGCACACCTGCATGACCATGTTATAACACATACCTCATCTTTTGCCCATTATCCTTTATTGGAACACATGGGCCGCAGGTGTGTCCATATTCCTGAAGGATATGTACACCCCCACGCTAATTGCACTTGCATAACATCAGATGCATTATACTGAGCAACTACCTTTGTGCCACAGTGGAATTCAACATGCACATTGAGACAGATCACCCACCAGGCCGTGGACTTCCCAACTGCCATAATGTGCTGTAATGGGGAAGAATAGGTCTGAGACAGAACCTTACTATTGTCTACTTTCAACGATTACATTATGAACTGTGAAGACTCCTCATGTACCAACACCTGCACTCAATGCATGTTGGAGTCCATCGACCCCACTGACCTGGATCACAGTAGTCACAGAAACAGGGCTAACTGTATGCTACACATAGTTAGTCTTCAATGCCAATGTTATGTTCCCTAAGAGCAGAGTGGTGAGTGTCATGGCACCCATGCAGATGGACAATGCATGTGCAAATGCTGAATACTATACAAATGAACCTTAAGCAGTCACATATGTGCAGTGATTGTGCTATTGAAACAGAACCAGGAGCCAATGCAAACAAGTAGGCAGACTGGTGGTACCATGCTTTAAACTGTACCACAGAAGGTCGTAACTGTTGCAAGAGTGAACACACATGAGTGCAGGTGATCCCTGGTCAGCCTCAGTAAGATGCAGATACACCATATGAAACCATGCAAAGCTACCGTGAAACCAATCAGCCACACATACAGCGCATTCTATATCTGTGTCGTTAATCGTAATAGCAATGACAAGACCTGTCGTGCTGCACAGCACTATGGTATGGGAAGTACTGCACCTACAGAAATAGCACCAACTCATCCTGATAGAGTCTCGGAGAACCTAAACCCAATCCCACCTCCCCCCACCCTCAACAGGTACACTTAGTAATATATCCATGTATACTACAGGGCCCCTGTACTAACGACTATGCAGGTACAAGCTGCACTCTCTAATGCCATACATACAGCTTTCATGGGACCTGTCACCATCCCAGGGTGTATCCTACACAAATGTAAGAACATTCAGCTATCCACATACTCATCATGTTCAGTCATAGCTCCATTTCAGGCTGTGTACACACCGAATGGTGCATAGCAACAGTTATCACACCCCACAAAGAGGGAGACACCATTGCTAATGGGACATAGTGCACAACTATCCTACTGAGTCTGGTCTGTACAGCCAAGAACCATGGTCAGTGTAATTGATGTACTCGGTACAGATGTAGATGACAGTAGGGTTGATTCACACTGCATATCATGACCTTGCCAGGTTGTAGGACACCATCACTCATACTGTGCTCCAGCTACACTCAGTAAACTAGGTGTATATACCTATGTCACAGGAGTGTTTGGCAACTGGACTGCTGGCAGAACCCACACTACAGAAGGTGTCCAACAAATACATGCACATCAAACCAGTGCCAGTCACAGTAATACAGTGGTCATTCCTGGTACGTCCCCTCTTTGGTATCTATATCACATAGACTAACACAGAAGGCATCAGCCTATTGATGTCTGCAAATGACTATGAACTAGGAGCAATAGTCGACTCATTGTGTGCTGCGTTCAACATACAGAAGAGCCTTAGTGTGTCAGATGTGTGGTGTGTGATATATGGCCACATGCTGACAGCTAAGTATTGCATTGTCATCCCCTATGTTACAAACCCTGTACCCATTAACTACCACCTAGGCAGCGGTCAACATAATGGCAACTGTGTGTATGAGATGCAGCTGGACAGTACTTCTCTCTGATAGTTACGTTACCACAAAAGACAGGTAGTTGTATGTGGCACCCCTACTCATGACAGGGTGCCAACCAGAAATATAGACATAACTGCTCAGCCATACTCAACATCCATGTGGCCCATAATAGATCACATATTTCCTTTAAGCATTATTGCCCATGTATAGATGGCCTACACTGCCCTTCACAATCCCTAGCTGCACTATGTAGCATGCAGCCTACCCTGAATAAAGCCGTGTCCAACCCAGAGGTGTTGGACATGCTACACTTAACACATCCTGATCCCAAATAAACACATACACATCCGCCTTTCTAGTACAAGGATCACAACATGCCTGACAGATCGCTGTCCCATGCACTTAACATACTCTTGCCATACTATGCATCCCTGTCCAGCAAAGCTGCACATCGCCCCTCTCTGTGACATGGTGTGATGACCACATGCCAAATATATTAGTAACCATGTGTATCAGTTCTGTGGCACTGCTTAAACTGGCCACTGAATATTACCTGTCTGTTGCCTACAGCTAGGTAACCTGTCTGCCTAGGTTCATAAATGGTCCAGGGCATGTAGCCTACCACATCACTATGACCATACATGCCATAGTTGATATCCAACCCTGCAAATACCATCAGGCTAGCTACTGTCCCACGTGTTACACATGCGCAACACGGGCAATACATGGCAGGATGCTACACAGCTGTACAGTGCCATGTAGATGTATATGGCAAAACACATACATGCTTGTAAGTCTGCAGGGTCACAGGTCATGCCCCTAACAGCTATGTATGAATATATGTGGCATATACACAGCATTAAGGTGATTGCGTTAATGTGAGCACATCCAGGCATGTGCTGATAGATAAAGACACCACTACAGGCAAACAGACATCCCCACATGTCAAGACAACATCCACATGGTGTATGAGCAATGTCATCACATGACACACACATATATATATATGGCAATAACATCACATCACCAGTAGGTGTCAAATGTGTGTGACTTATACATGTCAGTGGTGTTAGTGTCATGTAGATCTACAAAGACGTATTGGTAAACTTAATAAATGTGATACAATTGTATATTCGGCTGTACCGCTGTACTTCTCTGTGAGTTACTGTGACCTGTCTCCATCGTTATGTCTTCCAGGTATGCCCCGTAGCCGAGTGCCACCATACAGCCGCTTGGAGGATGAGGTCCTCATCCTATACCTCCTCGACAACTACACAACGCTCTTCAGCCATGTGCCACAGGATGCACAGCAGCGGGATGCCCTGTAGGAGGAACTCTGCAGGAGGGTAAATGATGTTGGCGGCCACAATCGCACCTATCAGCAGGTGCGCTGACACTGCACTGACCAGATAAGATGGGCAAAACAGAGTGCAAATTCAATCGCCAGGGAACAAGGTGCAACAGGTGAGAGGGGGGACTCACCCAACTCCCACTCACATGTACCGAGGATCTACTAACCAACCTGGGGACACCTGCAGACCTCCATCCACAAGCGTTAGCTGGTATTGTGGTGGTGGGTGTCTCTCAACCACTGAGCCTGGAGTTGCCTGGTAAGTCACTACTGCACATAAAACACAACCATATATCACATAGTTACAAGTGTTACTGTACAATATGTAATGTAACATCATATGCAAGGCATGTATGCACACATGCCACATACTATAGTCTGCTACTCTATGTATGCACAGGTGCGCATACTCCATAGTATAGTGTATTGTACTGGCTTATGTGCTAACATAGACATTGTACCCTGTAGATACTACACAGGTGTGGATAATGATATTACTGCTGTGACACCCCTGTTTAGGTACCTCTGGTGTTTTGCAGTGACAGCAGCCTGTGTCAGGTGAGATTGTTATTATTTACCAGGCTTGTTAATGCATGGAACGTATTAATTGCATGCCATCTGCCATAACACACGTACACATAACGTATGGTGGTCCTGGTAATGGACACTGGTCAGACCTGCAATGCATCACACTGTTTACCTATGTGAAACAATCGTAGACTGTATGAAACACCTACACTAAACCTTCCAAACCGTCATTGCCAGATGTGTGGACAACAGTGAATACAATGGTGGAGGTGTGTTCCAATGTAGGGACAGGTACTACATATCAGCATTACACATGTTGGGAATACGAACAGTACTGTACAGAGAGCATATGTGTGCACACACACTAAATATCTTGGAGCTGGAGTATGCCCGGCCCATAGGATACACCCTTGTGGAGTATATCCTTGCTATGAATGTCACACAATGTCATGTTCTATCAGACATGTCCATGACATGAAGTGGGCTGACTGCAACACTGCTCAACTATCTTGCAAAACATGTCTCACATCCCATACATACCACCCTTTGTCTGCATAACCCTGTCCTCAGTGGAGCATATAACATCTATGGGTGTATGTCATATGGGATAACACTGACATGTGAAATAAGATGGACATCACAACCATTGGACTGCACATGTGTACACATGGCCATGGAGGATGGCCAGAGACATGAAGCAAAGCACACAGTAGAAGTGATGTACATGTGTGTACACCCTGTTGTACATCGGCTCGACACAATACAACTATGGCCTTTGTGTAATGGTGATATTGCAGATGTGGAACACTACACATCATACAGGCCTGTGCACAGCTTGTGTAGGCATAACATGAAACCACCATATAACATGTCTTGAACATCTGGAGTGTGTCACGACATGGAAGCATTCACCTATATAGTATCCAAATACATACATGTGTTGCACAACATACACATACATCCACATCAAGCCACAGATACAGTAGATTCACCTTGCTGGTGACAGACATCACTGTCATGCCTGCTGCTCATGTGTGTGAGGTACACAGATGGCATGTGGGACATAGAGAACTTGTACGTTAGCCATGTGTGGGCATAGTTGGCAGGTATCAGTAATATGGTTGCAGATGTGCAGGGGTGTCACCCGTATACCCTTCTGTGACCTGTGTCACACATTCCACATTAGGGTTTATTGTGTATACACCTTGGTGATGTGGGTCACAGTCTACATTAGATATGTATTGTATGTTAACATAGTCATGGCTATGAACCGTGTCAGTAGCTCACACTGTATACCAATTGTGAAGCCACATGATGCCCTGCAATGGCTATGCACATCAGCTCAATGTGCAGTATGTCCCTGCATATTTGTAGGGTGGACAGGCAACATTGCATCATCTGAAGGCCCATGTTAGTATAACATGTCCCTGCATTGGGACACCATTACCGTACTGTAGATTGGAAAGGACACCATTGTGTTACACATGTATGCATGTCATTCAACACATCAGCAGAAGAAATGACATACTACATGTGATTGGCAAGGTCATACCCCACACAGCAGGCTGGTGTACTGTAAACCTGTGCTGGTCTTTGGCACCATTGCAAAGTAGGGACAGCCATGTCAAACATGTGTGTACAGCTGCATGCGCAATGTCTACACTGGGCGTAGGCAGAATAATGTTGAACAGACATGCACTGCTTTGGGGGAGATATGCAAGCTAGGGCTCAGGCAAACATAGTATGCAGTCGACATACCCTACTGCTCATGTCCTCACACATAGGGGCGATGGCCAACACAAAGCATCAGTGGCAGATGTAGAAAGGTCAGAGATGGTCTGTTAACATGTGGTGTATGTTGCACACACCATGGCAGTACAGTGCAATGGTGCAAAGTGCATGAATTGTGTTGCAGGTATGGGGCATAGGCTACTAACACAAAGGGTGCAATACAGGTATGTATGCTAACCACCACTATAATTATGTAAGGTGCATGCTGTCTGCTATACCACATGCATGCTGTTGTGTGCAACTCAGGGATGTATGATGACTACCACTATAATTGCCTAAGCTGAAACTATAATTATCTAAGCTGAATGCCATCTGTCATATCACCTGCATGTAGCGTGTGTGTCTGTGTGTGTGTGTGTGTGTGTCTCTGTGTGTGTGTGTGTGTTTCTGTGTATGTCCCTGTCTGTGTGTGTCCCTGTCTGTGTGTCTGTGTGTGTGTGCCTCTGTTTGTGTGTCTGTGTGTGTGTGTGTGTGTGTGTGTGTGTGTGTGTGTGTGTGTGTGTGTGTGTGTGTGTCTGTCCGTGTGTGTCTGGTATAACTTGTAATATACAGTTCTTGTCTTCCGCTCACAGGTGTTGATGTAGGTGTGTTGCCCTCTGCGGTCCACCTGATGTTAGTGTCACCACAGACTCTAGCAGTGATGATGATAGTATGATTGAGGCACGGGCAGGGTTGTCAGGGGCTGAATCCATGCCATTGGTTGCCATTCCACCTGTCTCCCTTTCATCCTCGCACACAGTTACCCTGCCTGCACATACCCCATCACCACCGGCCATAGAGGAAGGACAGTTGGCGGGTGATAGCATAGAACAGGGAAGTGTGGTGACTATGGAAGGTGTGCCTGCACACCATGCTCCCAGACAACAGACTGGTGATGTCCCACACAGGCATGTGCCCAGCACTGCTCGTAGGAGGACCACTGGTCAACATGCCCCTGCGGGACCAAGCACATCAGCTGGAGTCACCAGACGCATGTTTTGGGCTATAACAGAGGCACAGGCATGTGCTGAATGGCACAACAGAGATGGTCTGAGGCTTCAGAGTGCTGTCCGTTCATTAACCGACAACATCCAGGCACTTGCAAATGCTCACCATCATCTTGCAGATGTTTTGGATAGATGATTGGGTGACATGGTGGGAGTCTTTGACCATGGTATGTCAATCCTTGAGCGTGGAATGCCTGTGCTGGAACATGTGGTTGGAGTGAGGCATTGGTCACATGGACGTAGGCCAGCTGCATCACTTGTTGAAGGTCTACGTAAACATGCTACTGGACATGCCCCTTCCCATAGTGATGGTAGCAGCAGCAGTGCTGCTGGTGCTGTGCAGTTCACACCAGGATGTAGCAGGCCACGTGCACGTGGTCCTGGATGGTCCTAACAGGGACACGATTCCAGTGGACATGTGTCATCAGATGGTACCCAATCTGCCCTCTGCCTGGTAGTGCCCATGCAACCCCTGGCAGGCGCAGGTCATGTGGCCATGGCCAGACACCGTGAACTGTGACACCTGCCTTGTACAGTCTGTAGCTGTCAATATTACTCCTGTGTAGGCCAGCATCATGCCAGACCAGTGTGCATGCATACACACACACTGGAAACAAATGTAGGGCACCTCAACACACACACACATAACATCCACACACACCCAATGATATCACAGGCCCTAGCACACACACATGATGTCATCCAATGGCAGAGCCTAGGCCTCTGGCAAACATTATCATCCACACCATCAGTGCAGGGACATGTTCATATGGTCTGATGCACAGGGTGAACATACTAGGTAGACAATTGTAGATTAATATTGTTGAGTAGTGTTGACAGGCAGACATAACATGTATTGCAGTTTTAGACTGCATTTTGTATGTTTGACAGCATGTATCATGTGTAACAACACTAACAGCATGTTGATCCTGATGTTCTACCTTCCTCTTTCAGGTGTAGTTGCATGTGCTGGGGATGTTGGTGTATGCGGGAGTCCCATATGTACATGTTGACTACCCACAGGTTGGTATGATAATACCTGCATGTACTTTGTAGCTTCCACATCACAGTTATATTCTCCCATGTTTCAATTATGTTTACTGTTCTAATGATCCAAGAGCATGATAGCTGTGTATTAAGCTACTGTGTTCAGAGCCGTCGCATCCACAGTGGGTGACATCACAGGTACAGTTACCTGGAGCACGGAGTGAGTAAAAGTGTGGCATGCTGGATGACAAGGGTAAAGGCCAGTGGAAATAATGGCATCTCATTGGGAAGCAGTAATACCCACTGCCATGACAGCATGCAAACACAGACACACCCACACACTCAGGGATTCCAGACACAGTAACACACACTCTGATACAGACACACAGTTGACAGTGTTCGGATGTCAACCCCTGCCTATGTGCATGTCAGCATTATAGTACTACGCAATTACAAGACGCACCACAGAGATTACACATGTACAGGTAGTTGGAATGGCCTAAGATCGAGGACAGTGCAGTGAGTGTATGTGGGGAGGGCGGTCCATCAGTAGGCTATGTAACAACAGGTCACACCCCAGGGTATACATGTTAACAGGCGGTTAGTATGCCTGTCTGCAATTGACGTTATCAACAAGGATCCTACATTGCTTTGATGGATGGGGGGAGGGGGCATTAACATTCCACTATGGTAGCATACAGCCTCACTCCAGGAACGGGACAGCCATACACACACGGACAGCCATACACATACACACACACACACACACACACACACACACACACACACACACACGCACACACACACACACTGGCATTCAAAAAGATATACACCTATGTCACACACATACAGACGCTTTATATGTGTGCGGTTTAACCACCTGCCTATAGCTTTCTTTCTACACTTCACTCTGTACTGGTGTCACCAACAGTGTTCAAGAGAGTGATAACATGTGGGATGTATTCCCAACCATACGTGACATATATGGACACACACTCACACATGCCAGTACTGTGAATCAAACACATGGCAATCTCATGATAGGTACTACAGCAGTACAGAACTATCACATCCGGTACAATGCTTACTGACTCTTTCCTATGACAACTGTGCTGATATATGCACAATATATGCACAGGGAGGTATTACTTTTGCAGGTGTCATGGGGTTTGCCTTCGGTGTCACCCTTACAGCATTCAACATTGTCTGTCTTCCACTTCAATTAACAAAACCTGACCTTAGCAGGTACACAGGTTATTGTAGGACTGGTTGTAACACACCAGTGAGCTGTCCGCAGTAATCATTCATCTGCAAAGAAGACCCACCACTTAGTAGTCATGTCCAAACATCCGTCCATACCTCATGTATGGCTTACTGTACTGTTAGCATGCTGTCTGTCATGTGCATGTGTGTAATGACTGTAGCCACCTGTATGTAGAAAGGTAAACGAAAGCTATGGTAATGTAATATATGTTGTATGAGTGTGGGATGTACATATCCAGGGCAGGTACGGTTAGGTCATATCCAACTATGAGGGTATTGGTTACTGGTGTACAACAACAGTTGACCGTGTTAATGCTGACAACATTCGAGGGACCCTGGTATGTGTACAACTGAGCAGGTTACAAACAGTATTATTATTGCATTGCATAACACATTATGCAGCTGTGTCTGTACATGGGTACATTGCACAGTTGATGTAGGCCTGGGTACAGTCCACCAATTGAGGGTTATCTGGTGGTCTGCCATACTATGTCATACCACATATGGATGTGTGTTGGTAGTCTGGGAACAAGGTGGTGGATGTATATGTGGATACAACCTAGAATGCAGCATTTGCCACTGTCACCTGTACCTGACTCATCTGAGATGCGTTATGTCAGAGTAGTGGTCCTTACATGTGAGTAGCCTTTATGAATATGTGTACACCACCACCTGGTATGGTCCATACCACTGTTATGGCCCACATGGCTGGATCTGAGTTATATGGTGGTAGTGCAATTGTGCACTGCAGAGCCTTCAGCCAGGTGTTCCTCACTGCACAGATGTCAGTATTCCCCATTGTAGGTTCTACATTGAGCTAATGGATTACTAAAGGCACACATCTAGCACGGGTTAGCATAGGCATCCATTGCAATTGTCATGTAGGTGTCAGAGTGTTACTTCTGTGTGTAGGACATTTGCCTTGGAATGCGGCTATATGGGTAAATGTGACGTAGGTATCATCCACAGACACATGTAACATGGATGCATTTGCTCTGTGTTGAAGGCACTACGTTCGGTCATGACAGCCTGGAATGACAGACAATGGATGACCTCATAATAACAGCAGGACATTGGCTCATTGTTTTGGTCTAGCAGTTGCCACCCATACCATGACATCAGTGCATGTGGCATTAATGTGCTTGGCAGCAAATGCCCCATGAAAGGTGATGGACAGCAGCAGAACTTGTATATATGACCAATGTGAGATATACTTAGGGTAGCAGTCCTGCTAATAATGACAACTGCTACCACAGCTGGGAGAGGTCATCTTGTCACCTGCACCTCAGTACCATTGCACAAGGTGGCTCACACATTATGCTTGCACGTGCCACTGTTCCACGTATAATGTCACTTTCCACAACCTGCATTCAATGTATGCCTTTCAGGGCAGCAAGGTGTGTGACACATGCTGTAGGTAGCATCCACCTGTGCGACCCAGGTAACCTATTGTCTGTCACGTCCACATGTGCATGTATGTGTATACGTAACATATATATGTCAGTACTTCATGTACATGTATGCATGTGTATCACACAGCACAGACACAGATATAACATTTACAGGCCACATATAGGTATCAGGTAGTAAACCAGTATAATGTGCATATATACTGACAGGTAGGATGCACCTAGCTGTAGGCCTGTGTGTTTACAACAGGAGTCCATTACAACATGTTCTGTACATGTAAGTGTTTGAGCATGCACACTGTGGCCTTCAGTGGTTAGAATCGGAGTGCATCCCAAACAGCCCTGTGCTATTAAGTGTATGAGCGTACCCACTGCTACCTTGTGTAATTTGAGTCAGTGCATCCAACAAGCCCTTTGTTACTAAGTGTAGGAGCATGCCCAGTATAACCTTGTGTAGTTGTAGTCATAGTGCATCCCAAATGGTCCTGTGCTACTAAGTGTATGAGTATGCACACTGAAACCCTGTATAGTGATAGTAGTTGTCCATTCCACAGATGGCCATACTCCGGTTCAGGTTCTTGTTGTGCTACAACTATACCTCTCAGGCCTACCTGCGGATGATGTGTCTTGTTTGTGCATACAGGTTGTAATGGACACCTACTTTAAACACACAGGTCTACAGCTATGTACTTCGGGACTGTTAGTCTCCCTGTTGTTGTCCTCAATTGTAGAAGGACAGTCTGACTGCCTTGGAATGTGTAATCTCTGTGGTGTGTCTCATATCTGCGTAGTACTGTAATAGTGAACTGTAGATAAGCAGGAGTTCTGATCCCACCACTGGCAACTGTGTGCTTGTGTTTGTGTGTGTGACAGCAAATGGCTGAGTGTGTGTGTCTCAGCAAAAGCCTGAGTGTGTGTGTCAGCAAATGGCTGAGTGTGGTTGTATGTGTATTTGTGTTGGCATCCTGTCATGGCAGTGGGTTTTGCTGCATTCCAAAGCGATACCTCCTTTTGCACTGGCCTTTAT
>NC_056730.1:647317913-647347913 GCF_019279795.1 Protopterus annectens | reverse complement strand
ACCCTGCACATTGATGACAGATAGTAGGCATGGTGTGATTGCAGTGGGCTGCAGAGGACATGGCTCCCTGTACAGCAGTATAATAGGCACAAAATTGCAGACAATGTGCCTTCACTATGTTCCCCAATGGATGCCTGCAACATATGTGGTGCCATCAAATGTGATCTACAGAGGCCATACAATGCCTTACACATGTGCCCTGTATGGACCAATGCCACTGACACCAGAGAATACCTGTAGCATGCTATCAATGCAGGTGCAGGGTCGACCTGCTGACTATAAGCAGGTTCTGCCACACCAGGCCAGTATTGGCATATTAGAGGATAACAGTCTGTGTACACAACTTGTGCCAGCCAAACCAGGTACACCTGTACATGTCACTGTACATTATTATGGGACATGCACATCCTAGGCAATGTCCATGTCAAGGACTATCAAACACAGACATGGCATGCATTGCAAAGCTATGACCATACACAATGGTAACCAGGATGTCAGGGCAGTTCATACAATAACCAGCTGTGTGGGACATTGCAGACACTACACCCCTGTACCACACTGCACACCATTGCCGGGTGGCATGATGCCAAGGATTACCCCTCACCCAGCCTTGTACAGCCATCTTGCACAGCCAACCACTACACACCCATGAAGCAATGCACACATGCATGTCAGTACTGGCACCTTGTGTCTGCGTGTGGGGTATGATGCTCCCAACCACAGTCACTCTTAGTATAACTCCCATTGGCATACCAACAGATGTCAAATACATTCACATGCCCTAGCCCATAGAACCTCTGGATATCCCCTGTGGTGCATGTAGTATCTGTGCATTACTGCAGTGTGGCAAACTAAGTAGTTAGGGAGTGTATTTGTGGCCCTGGCAAAGAGTGTCAATGTGAATCCATTAGAAAGTGTGGTTGTGTTGATAATGACATCCGTTCATGTGGACAGCCATGTGTGCTACACCTAATGTATGTCTACTATATCTCTGTTGCAGATGTCGCTCACCCAACACACATATATGTTCTTACAGCACACCAACATGTCAGCTTTGTGGCACATGGAGTAACTGCATGCACCCCTGTATTGGTAGGTGTGTGACAGATGATGCTTAGGTTTTAGTCTTCAAGCCCTTCTCTGATGTACTTTGCCTCTGTCTTTCCCTCCCACACACTCTCTGGTGGATGTGGACGTGTACACCTGCTCAGCAGCCGCTTGTGTATTGTAAGTGATGGTCATGATCATGTGATGGCCTCTGCACCTATTGCAGTCCTCCTCTAGCTGATTGCATGTGGAACAGCTGTGATGATGTTCCCATAGCCATTCGCATGAAAAACACAGTACAATATCTAGGAACATCATGTTGGTGTTTGCCCATGACAGTCTCTGTGAGTGGTACCTGGATCTGGTGTTTGGAAATGGCATCACAGATGATATCTAGATGTTCCACAAACAACATACACAGTGGGAAATAGCCTAAAGATAGGACGGTGATGTGCCAGACATGACTGCAGCATGTAAGTGTAGCTATGTTTCATTGAGACTACCGCCTGTTTAACAAGTTGTGTGTGGTAATGGCTATTCTGCATGGTTTAAAACTGACAAGACAGTGCTCTGTTCATGAGGAACCCCCATCTGTTGGGCCATCTGTGGACTGATCAGTGTGTGGAACCATTTGTTTCTTGTGTTACTCACTGAACACACATCTCTGAACAGCAGGAGCCTAGTGTGAGGATTGCTGCCAGCACATGGTGATAATGATGTGTTACTGCCATCGCATCCCTGACTGGACATATGTCACATGAAACAGTGGTATGACAGACACTGTCTGGGGTTCTCAGTGACATGTCATAGCTGCAGTCACAAGTCTTCTACACTTTGTACAGATGTCATGCAGTATGTATGCATGTGGTGTGCTCCCTCTGCAAATGTATACCATCTGTTGTGTTGGGTTGATGGCCATATCTATGCATGCTGTTGTAAGTAATCCTGAATGCTGTTGACTATTAATAGGCCATATCTGTGTTTAAACTGCAACACCATAGGCTGTATGGGTTTAGATTTCCCGGCAAAAACTCCTGTCCCACTTCAGATGGCCATGGCAGCAGGCACCAGCACATCTGGGGCCCAGCTTTGGACCTCCACCTCTGTTGGCTCTGCACCACTTTCTGGTGGTACCACCACTGAGGATAGGGCTTGTCCCCCCTGGGAGCAGGTCCAGACAGGAACATGTCCGCTGTCGTACAGTCCTGAACGTGGTGCGTAGGGGGCTCAGTAAGGGGTTTCAAGGTCAAATACGCCAGCTCAAGGGCAGAGTGTCACATTTACAGGGTGAGGCTGCCCCTCCTAGACAGCCCCCGGCACTACCACCTTTGCAGCTGTTTTGGTGCAGTGGTGGCTACCCATGGCTGGGGACCTCCATCCCACTGTTTCCATCTGGGGGCTCATGGACTTGTGAATGCCGAACACCCCTCCTCATCCGAGGTGTATCCCCCCACATGTGTCATATACCGACACTGTATGCTGTCTTGTCTGTCATCCTACCCTACCTATCCTCCATGGGCATACCTACTCTCCTTCCCCCACATCCCACTCTCACCCTACAGAAAGATAAGGCCAATCGGTTCCTGGAACAACATTTGCCCCATACATAGCTGTCCATTTCACACACGTGTCCATTGAACACATAACCCTTTTAATATGCATCACAACATACTCCAGTTGTCCTCACCCCTGTCTCTCAGGTTCACGATCCTAGTATGCACATGACTCCTAAATGTTCCAGGTACACGTGATGCGGATGACCCCATTGTACACAAAACACTACCGGTCCCTCTATGGTTACCTCACTTACCTTTATCATGATGATGATGTTGCACACTGCACCTTGCAAGAGTACTGTTCTCACATAATGATTGGACAGGAACTGTTGTGTTAATGTAAATAACATGCACAGAGTGATGTATACGGCCAATGTACACATGTTTGCGTGTATGAATGACACATGTCTGTCTGAGGGAGTCTTGATATTACATAACACAACACCACTACATAATACAGGCATCACTTGTGTTTCCCTTTTCATTAATTTGTAATGCTTTATTGTCACATGGTATGTTCCTGATATATCCCTGTATATGTATGTACCTATATGCCGGACATAAACACTCACACATACATCTACATGATGGAATACATTTCCTATACTGTTGAATGACTGTGCTGGATGATATGTTTGTGATAAGGTCCGATGTCTGTATATCTGCCATGGCTTATTGGTAAATCACAATAACTGTGTGTGCAGGGTCCTGGTTTTGAGCCTTGCAGATGCTGTTTATTTTGTTACAGGGCAGAACAAGGCCATTGGATACGGAGTGAGTAAGACACATTAAAGCAGTTGTGAGTGGGTGTGCATGGGTTTGCGCTGTGCTAAGCAATGCTAACCTCTGGTTACAGTTTCTTATACTCATTTAACCTCTACATTGCTTTACCAGTGTAATACTCGCATACTAGCGGCCAAACAGGCTTACAACCACTTGCTCCCGCACGTGCAAATGCACTGCATTTGGTGTTTGCATCTGGCACTCACACCCCTGGGTGGGAGTGAGGACTACGATATTACCTTGTGATGCGTATTACATCGGATTACATGCCTACAGTATCGGGAATGGCTGCCCATTAGGCGACGGCATGCTGTTCGACTGTACGGAATCCGCGGCCTGTCCAGAGTTTGATTCATATCATTGGTGTGTTTCTCTTACAATCTGCACCCGTCTGGCTAATACATGGGAACTGAGACTCTTTAATACAAACAAGTAATTGGGTTTGGAACCCACATCCTTCAGCTGAGTCATGCTACTGCATACCTAATATTCTATCATTTTTCTAAGGTTGTCAGTGGAATATGTGCTTTCTGTCCCTATCAGACCTCTCATACGATTGGGGAAAATACAAACTGAATCAAGGACACGGCATAACAACATCAGGGACACATTTAAATTATTGGTGCTATTAACCTGACACATTGACAGACTCAGAGCATATGAATTCATACACATTTTCATAGGTAAATGATGTTTATGACTCTTAATTGTTGTCATTATTCATTACGTGTAATTCACCACCTGTCCTCCAAATGTCACTAGTTTTAGGAGGGTTTAAGTGGGACAGAGTTAGAAACTGATTCAAATCAGGGAGTCCCTGGAAATCAGGGACAGTTCAAAGGTATGGTCCCTATTTGTTCCCCCAATGGTTTATGGCCTGCCCAGTGGATGTGCTCTTATGGGTTGAGAGGTATGGGGGTCAGCTATGCCCATTTCGGAATATTACTTACATCCCCGGGGCAGTCCTAATATGACTGCGCCAGCCAACACCTGCACGCCTAGGCCCATAATTGCATACCCATAGTTCCCTCACCTGCCACTTCTCTACAGCACTCATCCTTACTGTGGGTGCAGGTGGGTTATAAACACACCACTACACACTGCCCACTCTCCCCATGCCATGACACATGTCATACATTGTGTCGAACCATGGGTTATCAGGCTTGTAAAACCTACTGCTCAGTGTACATCTACAGCCTGGTTTGATAAGTCATTACCGGGACTGCCTCCGATCATTTATTTTTGGTGTCCCACAAGGGACATCGATGTCTGTGTTTCAAGATTAGACCTTGCAGGTCTCTCCCACTGGTAGTATCCTGCCAGTGGTCTGGGAAGCAGTGGTGTGTTTACCTTTATTGTGTGTCTGTATGTCTCACCGGCCTAGCTGGGGGGGTGGGGGGTGGGGTTGATGCTACGTGTTATACATTTGTTTATTGGACCCCTCACCCCCATATGCATGGCCTGTGAACATATGTTACTTGTAACTGCTGTATCATATCCTAGCTATATACATGTGTATATTTACAGTCACATATATATGTGTATATATATATATATATATATATATATATATATATATATATATATATATATATATATTTACATTACTATATACAGATATATCTGTATATGTATGCATACATGTATATTTATATTTTGCTGTCTATATATATATATATATATATATATATATATATATATATATATATATATATATATATATATATATATATATAGCTATATATATATATATAGCTATATATATATATATAGCTATATATATATATATATATATATATATATATATATATATATATATATATAAAAAACGACATATGGGTCTATGGGTGTCTGCATATGTATATATTTATAAGTGGATATGTATCTGTATTCTGTCTCTGTATGTATACATTTGTACTACGGAGAGGGAGAGGCTTATCTCTATGTCGCTATGGGTAGATATACACACACACATACCTCTACATATATACGTCTACATATGGTTATTCCGTTCCTTGCCATATCGATTACACTTTGCTGCAGTGGGACTCGTAGTGGGTGTGGCTGCTCGTTGGGCGACACCTCTGCCCAATGAACACATTCGCTTACATCCCTAGGGCAGTCCATATAGGTCCACGTCAGCCAACACCTGCACACCTAGACCCATAAGTAGCTACCCATAGTTCCCCCACCCTCGCCTCCTCAACAGCACCCATCCTTACTCTGGGTCCTGGTCTGTTCTGGACACTCCACTACACGCTGCCCACTCTTCACTTCACGGGACCAATTTCATACAGTTGTCTCGGCCTATGGGTCATCAGGGTTTCCCACCCTTGTATTCCGTGTCTGTATACACCACAGGCAAGATGGCCGGTCTATCACCTTCTTTTGGTTTGGGCAGTTTTTGGGGTGCCCAAGATTAGAATTCACGGGTGCACTGTATACCCCCCTGGTTGTATCCTGCCTGTGGGGAGCAGTGGACTCTTTACATTGTTTGCATGTATGTTTCCTGTGTCCAGTTAGGGGTGTGGAAGGGCATGCTATGTGTTTTATGTTTCTTGCTTGGGCTCCTCACTTCCATTGGCAAATCCTGTGAACATATGTCATTCTTGTGTGCTGTTTCCTATTATAGCTGTATATCTATATCTTTATATATATATAAATATCTATATCTTTGTATATCTACGCGTGCACACACACACACACATATATGTATATATATATATATATATATATATATGTATGTATATATGTGTATATACGTATATATATCTATATATATATATATATATGTATATGTGTATGTCTGACTATGTATATATATATATATATATATATATATATATACGTATATGTATATGTCTACGACATATATATATATATATATATATATATATATATATATATATATAGTCTATACATATATGTATATATATATATATATATATATATATGTGTGTGTGTGTGTGTGTCTGTAGAACAATACATACCCCACGTAAACGCACTTACACATGCGTACTGGTGTTTATATATGCTTGACCTGCTTACTAGTGCCTTATTCATTATGACACTGACACTTCACTCCAGTTATCTTTTAATTGATACTTTGCAGGTTATACAGCGGTCAGATGTCGCAATATGTTCATGTACCGATTACCGATGGTAATTGGTATGTGATACATTGGGATTTGGTACAGGAATGTCTGTTTGCTAGGGGGTTGCTCTAACCAATGCATTATTGCTGTGCTGCTTCATTTGCATATATACCCATATACCCATGACTCTTGGTTCCCCAAACACACACCCCAACACCTCCCTAACACTGCTGTCATCCATTCTCCAGTCAGATTCGCGGTGTATCCACGACACTACATATTGGCCACTCCCTACTCCTATAGACCCATCCCATCAGTTGACTCACTCCATGTATCCTCTGAACTCCCAAACATTTAGTCCACAAACATTGGTGACGTGAGCGACCAAAAGAATACTATTCTCAAGTTTTGGGTTGTCCCACATGGGACAAGCATGTGTTTATGGCAAGATTAGACTCTATACTTCATTACATCCTTACTCCCGTTAACATGACACTACAATTAATTAATATGTATGACTATGTGGTAACACACATGTTACACATGAAAGCCTAATTATGTACGTGTTCAGTGTATTTCTTTTACAAATAGACCGGTTTAGTAATTGGCGTTGCCGTAGCGGGCAGATCACAGGAATGATTCCATGTGTAGGGAAGTCCTCACATTTGATTATTGTTAGCACAGCACTGACTCTGGACATTGTACACACGTCTGCGTTTTAGCACTTTCCCCTCTTCTGCACAGTCTATTATTCCATCTAGTGTCGAGGTTTGTAAGTGCACATTCATGTTATTTATGTCTGCAAATGGAATGCATGTGTTACAGAAAATGCACTTCTACATATTGATGTCTGCATGTGTGCATGCATAAATACCTATAATGAACTCGCTGACCTCCACGGGGCGGTCCAATTAGAACTGGGCCATCCAATCCTGGCATGCCTGGCTCCATAATTTCATACCCATAGTTCCTCCGCCCCACCCGTGTTCACAATACATGCATACCTTCCATTGTCCACTTGTTATCACAGCCATGACACACCTCCACACATTGCCCTCTCCAGAGCATTATGGGCCCTACACATATGTTGTCCCACCCCATGTATTCTCAGGCTCTCCCACCATTTAGTCTTTGAACATACCTGCCCTTGCTTGTGTAATGGTCAGAAGGCCAAATGGCCTATTTAATTTTTGGGTAGTCCCAGCAGGGACTACCCTCTGTGTGTAAAGTAGACTTGGCAAATCAACGATGTTACTCCCACTGGTAATATCCTGCCTGTGCTGTGAGTAGCAGTGCTTTGCTCACCCCTGCCCAGCTGGATATGACATGTGCTGACAGCGCTATATAATACTGGTGTTGCTGTTGATTCCCTTCTCATTCCTTTTGTATGCTTTAATGTTACGTCATTCTTTCTTCATATCTATATATATATATATATATATATATATATATATATATATATATATATATATGTATATATCTATGTATTCTATGTATATATATTATATATTTGTATATACTTATATACATTTCCTATGCTGTGCACTGCTTAGACCCATGCATGTGCACTCAGACTTGCTTACTGGTACTTATATGAGTTTACTGCTGCTTATTTGTGCTTACACCTGCTTACTAGTACCTTATTCATTATGACAGTGCCACTTTGCTTGAATGGTATTTAAGTTAAATATCTCATGTGATACTCTTATGTCGATTTTATGGCAAAATTACATTCATTCCACATGGAAAATATGTGCTATTGTTGGACTTGAACCGTGAATGCTTGTTTGTTAGGCGGATGCTCTGAACACTACACTATTGCCACTTACGTTTATTCCGCATGTTTTTCTCTCTTTGAATGAATATGATGTGTAAGCTACGCTCAGCGGAGGGCAGCGATGTGCAGACACACTGTGCTTTGCTTACACCTTCGATATTGCAGCGATTCGAATGTATAATAGGGACACAGGGACAGGGAATCTAATTGTGACAGTTCTACGGACAGGGCTCAACATTCCACTACGTGCTTGTGTGTTTACTACTATGAGTTTATTTCACTGTTCATGGACACTCTTGTATGCTTAGCATACATTTCGGTATCCACGGACACTGAATTACAGACTTACTATTAGGGGCGGGCTCTACTAGTAGGTATAGTAGGTTTTGCAAGTGTCGGGGCATGTTTATGCCTCCATAGAGCAATTGTACACGCCCCCTGCACTCGCACACGTTTCCTGTGCACGTCAAGTTTGCGGTGGTGCACCCTCATACATATTCATATGGCGCTGCTGTGCCATCTGTAGTGAGGACGCTCGGCGCAAGGCTAAAACCGTCCTTGCGCTGAGCTTCTTGAATCCCGGGGACTCTTAATTTTATGTAGCCAGTATAAAGCAGTGAAGCTGCTCTTACTTTTATGAGTTTAAAAGTAGTCTGGGTACCAATGAATTCTGCACACATTTCTTTGGGACTCAGAAGAGAAGAAGCATATAGAAGAATATATATTTTAAGACTTACTTAGCTAAATTTTGTAATTTCATTTTATTCTGAATGAAGGGTAGATATAAAAAATGTATTCTTCTAGATATGATGGCTGATGTGAAGTTTGTGGCTGCAGTTTTTATTTTTCAGTTATCTCTAGTAAGATTTTACACAATATATAAATATAACACTAAAGCAATGATCATAGTTCACAATAAAGGATCCTAGAAAAGTACTTGATTATACAGAGAATTGCAAAAGTATCACGTGATTTAAAGAACTGTACACTTAAGATAGCTTTGATATCCTGAACTAAACATTACCACCTTAAAAGAGTCTTAGGTGCAAGGCAGACTGGTTTTTATGCATTAGAATTCTACACATTCCAAAAACGTATTTATTTATTTACATTTGATTACCAGGTAGTGTCCAACTGGGCAAGTGGCCCGTTTTCAGCAGAGACCCGGGGAGAAAAGCTCCCAAGCAAAAGTTACAAAAACGTTATGATAAAAATACACACTTTGAACAATTAAGTAAAAGTTACAAATGTTGAGAAAATAAACATGGTAACATATATGACAAGATAAAAAAAGTCAAAGTGACATATAAGAGTAATTAGAGTTCAAATTACAAGAAAAAATAAGACTATTTTTTTTAATGTAGGATTGACAAAATATATCATTCCTAGGCTAATCAGTCCTAGTATAAGAGCAAGGAAAAAATAACAGAGATGACAAAAAGACAGAAAAGCAAGGCGGAGATAACTTAGCAGAGGAAGTGCCTAACCATAACCAGTGCTTTGAGTAGTATTCCAGCAGGTGCCGTTTGAAGTTCTGAGTATCAGGACAGGACAGAATATGCTGTGGAAGGGAATTCCAAGCTTTGAATACAGAGTGGTTATATAGTGAATCACCTTGAAAGTTATGAGATTTGCTAACTTTGAGCAGTAACTTATCAGCTGACCTAAGTGAGGTCAGATTAGTATAGGGTTGAACAAGGTCAGATAGGGCAGGACAGCGGTCTGGTTTATCGATAACAGAGTGAGCAACTATTAACTGATTAAGAGTCAGTAAGTGAGGGAGCTCAATCCAGCCAAGATTTATTTATTTATTTATGTTATTTATTTTACATTTGTTGACCGGGATGGTCCGACTGGATACATGTCCATTTTCAGCAGAGGCCCAGGGAGAAAAGCTCCAACATAGTCAGATAGTTACATACACGATACATAGTTACATATTGTTACATATAGTAAAGCTTATGAGAAGAAAAATAAGCAATTTACATAGTACTACAAAACATCCTAGCTATAGCAACCACAAAGTACGACAGTTCTTATACAGATTTTTAAAACATGTTAGCTTAAAAATAAGACAATTATAGATTTTGAGTTTAGTTACTATACATTGTTCTTGTTTGGGGTAACAGGTCCCTTGCCTAGGTTGTCCATTTAGATGTTGTAGAGCAGTACAATGATGTGATCTATGTGGGAGGTTTGCTGCAAATTTAGCAATTTTATTATAGTAATATTCAAGGTTATTTAAGTCAGATTTATGAATGTTAGTGAATATTTGTGAACAGTACAGTAGCATAGATAGAAGGCGAGTCCTGGCTGTAGTGAGTTTGGCATGACTGGTCAAATGTGGTTTAGCCCTATAAAGAGCACCAAGCTTTATATGGACTTTTTTGATTGTTAATGCTATGTGCCTATCAAACTTTAGGCCATTGTCTATAGTAACACCGAGAAGTTTTGTTTGTTCTACGGGTTCAATAATTGTGCCATTGGAGGAACAGATAGAAAGAGGAGCTTGATCATTTTTTATGGAGGAGTTGGAAAAGGCCATAAGCTTGGTTTTGTTAGGATTTAAAATGAGTTGATGGTCTGATAAGTATTTCTCAATACTATGCAGGACATTCTGAGTTTTTTCTTGGAGTTCATTCAAGGTGGGGGCGGAACAGAAAAGGAAAAATCATCTGCATATTGAATGAGTGAGGCGGGATTAGCTGCAGAACAAAGACCATTAGTAAAATAATAAAGATAAGTGGGCAAAGAATAGAACTGTCTGGGACACCAACAGAAATGGGGAGTAAGGAAGAGAGTTTATTATCCCAAAAGGTGGCTTGTTTACTGTTAGAGAGATATCTATGAAACCAGCCTAAGGTTTCAGTGCTAAAATTGAATGTGGCAAGTTTGTTGAGAAGTAATTGATGAGATATGGTGCCAAAAGCTTTCTACATATCTAGTAAAGTGGCAGAGACAAATTGTTTTTTGTTTTTGAGGAGATTTATGCTATTGGTGAAACTTATTAGAGCAGTATTAGTACTTTGTTTGGGGCAAAAGCCATGCTGAGTATCAGATAAAAGATTGTTCTTAAGGAGGTAGTCTAATGTTTGTTTATGTAAACATTTTTCTAAGATTTTGGCTAGTGGGGAAAGGATGGCTATGGGTCTATAGCTGGCTAGATCAGTGGATGAACCTCCTTTGTGAAGGGGTATGACATGGTATATTTTCCAGAGTAAGGGAACATACTGTTCAGAGATAGAGTGGTTAATTATTATTGCTATAGGATAAGAGATGGATAAAGCAGCAAGTTTTAGAAATTCACCTGGTAATTGATCTGCAGAAAGAGTGCAGGGTTTTATATTACTTAGAATTTCTTGTATATAACTGATTTGGATTGGTTTACTAGAGAAAGGAAGAGTGTTGAGACAATAAGGTGGAGGTATGGAGAGTGGTGAATTTCTGGTATTATTAAGTTATTGGGGTTATAAAGTGGGTATTGAACTGGGTAGCTATACAGTCTACAAGGTGATTTGTTGTTGGGGATGGAGTTGGTGGTTTCTCGGGGTTAAGAAGGTTAATTGTTTGCCAAAATCTTTGGGCGTTATTTTGGTATCCCAGTTGACATGTTTGAAAGTATTTTTTTTTGCCCAATCTAATTTGTTTCTTGACTCAATTTCTGAGCTGTTGATAAGAGATGTAATTGATTTATTTTAGTGGATATGTGGTCAATTTAAGCGGTCGCATGAGTTACGTCTGGGTGCTCTGGTTTCCTCCCACATTCCAAAGACATGTAGTAGGTGGACTGGACACTTTAAATTGGCTGTAGTTGTGAGTGTGTGCACGGGTGAGTGGAACAGATGAACTACCATGGCAGGGCTAGTCACCAAGTGGTGTGAACTTTGGCTCAAGACGATTGTCACTGTTGAAGTGACACCCTGACCCCATGTGCAAAATGGGAAAAAAAGGGTTTGTGGATGGATGGATGGATGTGTTCAGGTTAAAAGTCACATAAATGGGACCCTTTCCAAAGAATGGCTTTACATACTGTAGATTTGGATTGGTAAAAAGAGGTATTGTATTACAGAGCAACAAGCTAAAATATGGAGCTCCTACTCAGGAGCAGCACAAAGTGCTGTGTTATATTGCACTGTTTTATCCTAATTGTATATTTGATCTGTTTGTCTGTTTATGATTATGTCTACTACATAATCGCTGTACTTAGGAAAGTAATAATTTTTTCTAATTGTCTGACACATTACAACATGCATAGTTGTGTACAAGAGATTACTTCTGGTATACAATAATTACTTTAACTTGAATTCTTTCCTTTACGTCAGTGCAGATTTCATTTTCAAGTAGACAGATGGTACTCATTGTATTTGGGAGACAGCATCTTTTTGAAGATGAATTTCTATCTGTGTGTATATTAGAGGACTAGATGTATTTGTTTGTGTGGATGTACTGCTGTTACCTGAAAGCATGTAACACCACATATGACAGAGTAATAGTACACCAAAACAGAAGACTTGTTCTATGCTTTATATATCTATCTATATATATGTATATATAAAATCTTTGTTTTAATGATAGGATATACAAAAGCTCCTTTATTTATTGTTATATGAATGTATAACAGATCTCCCACTCTATAATTATTTTCCCCCTTGAAGCTTGATCCTGCCGAATCAGAGCTAGTAGTGATAGGCAGATGTACCCAAGGCTCCATATGGGTGTGGCTTTGGCTACATGTGATAGGCAAATGTACCCAAGGCTCCATGTGGGTGCTGCTTTGGCTACATGTGATAGACAGATGTACCCAAGGCTCCATATGGGTGTGGCTTTGGCTACATGTGATAGGCAAATGTACCCAAGGCTCCATGTGGGTGCTGCTTTGGCTACATGTGATAAACAGATGCACCCAAGGCTCAATGTGGGCGCTGCTTTGGCTACATGTGATAGACAGATGTACCCAAGGCTCAATGTGGGTGCTGCTTTGGCTACATGTGATAGGCAGATGTAGCCAAGGCTCAATGTGGGTGCTGTTTTGGCTACATGTGATAGACAGATGTACCCAAGGCTCAATGTGGGTGCTGCTTTGGCTACATGTGATAGGCAGATGTACCCAAGGCTCCATGTGGGTGCTGCTTTGGCTACATGTGATAGGCAGATGTAGCCAAGGCTCAATTAGGGTACTGCTTTGGCTGCACGTGATAGGCAGATGTACCCAAGGCTCCATGTGGGTTCCACTTTGACTTCATGTGATAGGCAGATGTACCCAAGGCTCCATGTGGGTGCTGCTTTGGCTATGTAGCTACATTCTACTTGACAAGGTGTTGTGATCACTACAGTAACTGTAGTGAGCACAATGCCTTTTCAAGCCAAAGCCACACCCACTAATGTGCACGTTTTATATGTTGACTATATTACACAAAAATAATCCATAGTAGATTGAGCAAATATGTTGATTTAATGTCTACTTAATCATACTAACTGCTTTTATTATTAATTATTTTACTTATTTATAATACAAAGCCTATCCCTACTATCCACGAAAAATGAGTAAACATTATAATACAGAGGTTATTATGTAAGAAACTCACTATAAGAAGCTTCTTTGAGAGAAGTTTTTAAATGAGATGCTCAGTGTGAAAACATTTATTGAATTACATGCTGTCACACAGGTGTCAGGGAAAAAAACAAACAAAGAATTTCCTTTCCTGTATGTTTATGAACATCTGCCCTACCTGGATCAATGCCATATTTTGTGTGTCATAAATTTTATTTTATTTATTTATTTTTTTATTTTACATTTGTTGACTGGGCTAGTCTAGCTGGATACATTTCCATTTTCAGTAGAGGCCCGGGGAGAAAAGCTCCACATAAATTTGAACAAAAAACGTTACAATAGACAAGCCAATGGACAAAATCATCATAGATGAAAAGACAAATAAAAAATATAGAACCCAATAACAGATATATACAAAGAGAGGATCACATTTCGAAAAATAACATTAAGTAGCTGAAATAACATCAAGAACAAGGCACAAAACAGAGAGCAAAATTGATTAATAATATTATAAAGAACTAATCTTAGTAACAGAAGGAGAAAGAGAAGCACTAAAATAGGAGAGGAGGAAGGGAAGCAGTATAAGAAAAGAGAAGGGAAAGTTGTGAGAGATTAGCATAGAGGAAAGAAGAAACAAAATACTCTAAAAGGAGGTAGACTGAAGCAGATACAGTAAAGAGAGAGGAAAGTAAAGTAGTAGGAAAGTGCAGAGTAGTAGGAAAGCAGAGGAGGTAAAGGATTAGTCAGGTTTTGAACAGGAACAGAGCCAGTGGCTTTGGAAGTAATCTTTGATTTTGTGTTTAAAGAGAGGCAGAGATGTAGTAAGTGTTATGTCGCTAGGAAGCAGATTCCAGTTCCTTCCTTCAGTATTATTGAAGAGAGAGTCACCGGCAGAATTATAAGTCTTTGTTATAGTAGACATAAGTTTACTGGATGAGCGAAGGGAGTTTAGGTTGTTATAAGGGATTAAAAGTTTAGAAAGAATAGGGGTTTTGTTTGGTTGGTATAAGATTTTATGGGCAATAGTGAGTTGAGGGATTAACAGAAGGTTTTGTAGTTCAAGCCAGCCTAGAAGTTTCAGGTTAATACAGTGATGAGTTCTAAAAGGGTTACTAGTGGCAAAACGGGCAAAGTTGTTGTAGCAAGTAGCCAGTTTGTTAAGGTTGGCTTTCTTAAGGTTAGTAAAAATTGGTGAGGCATAAAGAAGAGTAGACAAAAGATGAGAGTGGGCAATCTTGGCTCTGGATGATGATGTTAGGAAAGGTTTAATTCTATATAGGCTTCCTATTTTTCTAAAACTAACATTGTTTAAGCCACGTCTGTTTACATGAGAGGTGCAGCCATTATTCTGGGTTATTTTAGCAGGTGTGTAAGAATGCAAATAAAACAGTACACATGCAATGGGGCAGTTGCAATGGATGCCAGTGCAAAGTAGAAATAAGCCTCTTCTATTATTTCTTTCCTGATTTTCAGTTCTGTAGGATATTTTAACTGCAACCAGATCATTCTCATCACATTAGATCTAACTGTTCACACAGTCTACTCTGTGTCTGTTACTGTGAATCCAAATTTAAATAGATTCTTCTCCCCAACCTTACCATTTGAAACTCCACTCACCAGCCATCCTATAGATTCTCTGTGTGATCTGAATATTCTAAAGGAGTCCATTGATTATATTATAGTATATAGTACTTAGGGCATGTTGTTATGAACTACAGTAAATGACTGAATAAATACATTAATAAAATAAGAGTGTAAATCTCTGTCCATATCTTTTCTGATGACTTCACAAGTAATTTGCAGGATACATTAACTTTAGGCTATTTTTAATACATTATTTGTGGTCTACAATATAGCTACAGACACTACAATTATAGATTGGTATTTTGTATTGAGCAAAATCCTGAAGATACTTGAAGCTGAAGTGACTTTGACTAGGATATACCCATAAGCACTCAAAAATACAAAAAAAAAATTAGGAAGCTCTACATTAACCTGAAGCTCCACATAAGAATTAGGCCTGATTTACCAATAATAACATCAGCTTATTATGTTCCTGAAATGGATTTCAGTAAATCCATTTTGCAAGCTTTGCTGTTCCGGTGAATTTTATGTGATAAGGCAAGTGATAGATTCTAATTGGAATATTCTTACCACAGATGATAAGATTAAGGATATAGTGGGAAATAAACCCCTGTATACCTATAAAAATAAAAAAATCTCAGAAGAAATGGCTGTGCAATAGAGACTATATGCAGTGTCAGGGAGATACTTTAGACAGGTCCTTGTCTTTTGGCACATTTCCTTGTGGAAATTGTAAGTACTGTTCATCATTAGAGACATCTACTTTGTTTATACATCCTGTTTCCAAGCAAAAGTTCACTTTTAAGTTACATGCACATTGTAAAACTAGAAATATTATTTATTTAGCAACATGTACAACATGCAACAGTTTCTACCTAGGTAAAACTAATAGAATGTTTTACGAAAGAATTTGTGAGCACAAATATGCTATTAGGAAGAGTGATCTTGCTAATGCTCTAACGAAACGTGCTTGAATCTAGTTCCCAACACAATTTCATGTTTAAAGCTATAGAAGTACTATATAAGGAACCATGTGGTGGTGATTTTATTAAATTTACTGAAGAAAAGGAACTGTATTGGATTTTTAAGTTTTGTGCTGATAGGAAATCAGGTTTAGACGGTAAGGTCTCTTTAAGACCGGTTTTAAAGTCTAGGGATTTGCATAAGTAATTGTATATATGCAATGGTTGGTTGTTTTTTATTTGATTTATGTTTAAATGCTTGTTTGATGTCTTCATTTTTTATCAGTCTGAAGAAGAACTTTGTTCGAAAGCACTTAGATTACTATGTGTATTAAATATCAGCTTTGCTTCTAGCCTTGGCTCTGGGACTCCTTTATTTCTTTGTCATATTTTGTCATTCTTAAGGATTACCCAGCTTTTGCCTGTTGGAGGTATTCTCTTTATTTGAGACAATCTCTAGGTCGCTGCTCTATTTTTATACATATATATATATATATATATATATATATATATATATATATTTTTTTTTTTTTTTGACTTTTCACAGGCATTCAGCTCTACTAATCACAACGTACTTATTTCCAAGTTACAAAACCAAGAACTTGGGACCCATTTAATCAGACGGATTTGCATATATTGGATGTATTTGTTGATAAATAGGTTCATAGGTAGGTACTAGGCTATCTGCCCAAAGGCATTTATAAGCCTAGCTGGAATGTGTTGGCTTTCATCGCCCCCTTAGATTAGTTCCCTGTGCCTCTGTCCAGCAGAGTCACTGAAGTGATCCCCGAGGTAAACTTTCTGTTTCCCATCCACTCGTCAAGGTTTCTCTTGAAGAGTGTCAGTGAGGAGCTCTGCCTAATGTAGATTGGGATCTTGTTCCAAAGCATGGGAAGTCTCTGGGACAGGACTCTATCCCTCCAGCATGTCCTATCTATTGTTGTGGTGAGGTTTAGATCCCTAGAGCGTGTGGCTCGAGGGGATATGGTTTTCTTTAGGTAGAGCATGTCCATCAATTCTGGGTTGGACATGGCCTTGTATGTCAGGCAGAGATCACCTCTGAGTAGGCAGTATGCAACTGAGTACAGCTGGAGTTTCTTCAGTCAAGCTGCATAGGGCATCTGTTTGAGGCCAGTGATCCTCTTGGTAAAGTACTTCTGTGGTCTTTCCAGCTGTTGCAGATGTCTTGTAAGGTACATCCCAAATGGGGCGTTGTACTCTGTGATGGGTCTGATGAGCGATGCGTAGAGGGGCACAATGACCTCTTTTGATCTGGATCCAAACCCTTTTGTGATTAGGTGGGCCACAAAGAAGGATTTTCTAACCACTTTGGCAATGTGATTATCAAAGGAAAGATTACTATCTACTTGGGTCCCCAGATCCCTTATTACATCTTCCGTATTTAGGGGGCTACCACCTATGTGGTAGTTTGTGGGTACTTTGTTTTTTCTAAAGGTGATGACTATGCACTTTTTGGCATTTAGATTGAGGCCATGGTTTTGACACCAGGTATCTGTCTCAGTGAGACCCTTTTGGAGGATGTCTGTGTCAGCCGGAGAGTCAATTATAGCCCCTAGTTTGCAGTCATCTGCAAACTTAGTCAGCCATAGTCCTCCTGTGCTTCTCTGTACCTCTGAGAAGTATATGCCGAACAGGAGGGGTCCTAGGACTGAGCCCTGGGGAATGCCACTTGTAACCGGTTTAAAGTCAGACCTAGCTCTTGCAACTCTTACCATGTGGGTTCTGTCCATGTTAGCAACCCATCTCATGATGTAGGGGTTTATGTTCAGGCTGGTGAGCTTGCCTATAATACCAGAATGGGGAATGGTGTTGAAGGCCTTTGCGAGGTGTAGGTAGGCTGTGTGGACCACTTTTCTGTCATTTATAGCCTTGGTAACTGTCTCAAAGAAGTTCACCAGGTTTAGGAGGCATGATCTGCCCTTAGCAAAGCTGAATTGGGTAGGGTCCAGTGTTTGGAGGTTCCCAATGTCTCTGTTAATGAGATCCATGGTGATGTGCTCCACAGCCTTGCAGACCAAGCTAGTCAGGCTTATAGGGCGATAGTTCCTGGGGTCTGTTGTGGCTCCATCTTTGTGGAGTGGAATAACCGTTGTTATGTGCCACGCTATGGGCACATAGCCTGTGGAGTGGCTGAGTTTGAACAGTGTGTTTAGGTGAGGGGTTAGTTCATCTTTGAGCTTGTGTAGGATGCAACCTGGAACACCATCCGGTCCCACTGATGCTATGTTTTTGGCTTTGGAGGGGGCTGTTTTAACCTGAGTGTCTGTGATTTCAGGGCACTACATTCTTCTGGTTTGGTTATTGGTCCTTTTGGGGATGAGAGGGGGGTGAAGTTTGCACTGAACCTGGCTGCCAGGATGTTGGTGATATCGGTCGGTTCAGTGTATTTTGTGCCATTCTGCACTAACTTGGAGCAGATCTGAGAATTGCTACTTAGATTCTTGACATAGCTAAAGAATGCCTTGTGGTTATCTTTGGAGTCCTTGGCAATTTTTCTTTCGAAGCTAGTCTTGGATGATTTTATAAGGGATTGTAATTTCTTGCTGATACTGATCAGGGATGTCTTCCCTTCTTGGGATTTTACTCTTTTCTGTACTAGTTTCCTCCTTCTATTGTATAGCTTGTTTATGGCAGGGGTCCACCAGACTGGTTTCCTTTTTTGGGGGAGTGAGTCTTGGTTTTGCTTGGGATAGCACAATCCATGCATTCTTGTAGGTGCCTATAGAGTTCATTAGTAAAGGATTTTGCAGCTTGGGCAGCATTATCCTTTAGCATCGGGAATTTGAAACTTTCCACCTCGGTCTTAAGTAACGTGAAGTTGAAGATTGCTTTTGAAAAGTTTTTCACAGTGATTTCTTTGTCCTGGGGTGGGGGCGGAATGTGGATATCCAGAGTGATTAGTTTATGGTCAGATCTAACCAGCAAGGGGTTGACCTCTGGTGTGCAACACCGGTCACCCATGTTGGTGATGACCAGGTCCAATATGATGTCACCTCTAGTGGGGGTGTTGACCAGTTGATCCAGGGCATTTGAGTTTATAAATTCTAGGAAATGTTGGGCAAGGGAGTTATTACTTGAGTAGTTCTCCCAGTTAATGTTCGGGTAATTGAAATCACCCAATATCAGGGTGTTTGGTAGGACCTTTATGTTTCACAGTGTTTCCAGAAATGCGGAATGGGGGTCCTGGGACATGGTGGGCAATCTGTAGCAAGCTACAATTTGAATTGCAGTTCTGCCCATTGTTAGTTGTACGTGGATGATCTCTGAAGCATCGTGCTGTGCCACTAACCTGGAGGTGTCGGTATCCTTGATGAATATGGATATGCCCCCACTTTTATATTTCGATCTGGGTTTTGTGGCTGAAATGTATGGTATGAGTTGTAGCCTGGTAGTGCTGGGGTGCTCTCTGGAGCCTTAAACCAGGATGTTGTGTAGTCCTATCTCACCTCCATTATTATGTGTGGGTTTGGAGCTGATCCTCGGCTCCGACTCGGCCGCTTAGAAAGCCTGAAAACTTCTGATTGGCTCGTGGCTAGGAGGTATCCCATGGTGCATGCGCACATTCCCCAAATCTGGTTTGCCGCATCTTCAATCAGAAGCTTCCTTTGATCGGCCATGGCTAAGTGATTTAGTTCTTTATTATTACTGCTTATTAGAAGTTTTTTGCTTTGTGTGAAGTTTTATTCTGATTGCTGACAGTTTTATTGTGATACTGATTTGTGTCTTTAACTGGATTTGGCTTATTGCAGTTTTAAAAATTCTTGGGCCTGTTGGCCATTTGTGTGTGGTTCCCATGAGTGTGTTTTTAGACTAGACCATTTAACTTAGAGGTGCTAGTTTGTTTCTTTTTTCTTTCTTGCACTAGGTTTGTTTAAGTTAGAGAACCTAGTAAAACCCCTTTTATTTTTGTTGTGGGTGTTAGGGCTAGATCTGCTTAAGTTAGAGGATCTAGTTCCTCTCTTGTTGTGCAAGTGTGTTGTTTTTTTTTCTCTACTGCCATTATGTCCAAGGAACATAAAGAACATAAACAGTCAGGGTTTAAAAAGTGTACTAAATGTTCGCAAAAAATGTCCATCACCGATGGACATAGCGTCTGCGTGTACTGCATAGGGGCCATACATCTTCAAGAAACTTGTCTCTTTTGTCATTCCTTTAGCCCTAGAGTACTCCAGGAACAGAAGAATAAGCTGATTTTAAAAGGCATGTTAAAACCTTCCTTCGAGGAAGACCTAGCCAGTTCTTCCTCCTCTGCTACATTGCAGTCTTCTAGAAAGGATAAGGGCAAGACCTCTAAAAGGCCTTCTCCAGCCTCAACTTCTGTCTCTGAACCTCCACAGAAGTTACCAAAATCGGAGTTGGCCTCTGTCTCTTCGGCTCCCCAGTCTTCAGAGCCGATTGAGATTCTGGACATGGACCCTGCAGTATCGGCACCAAGTGTTTCCATGCCGATCACTAGCAGTCCTCTTCGGAGCCAGTCTACAGACATTCTGCCGGTCCAGCCTACTCTAAAATTGCCTATATTGCAGAGAATAAGGTGTCCCACACTGTCCTCCAGATCCTCCAGGAGCTTATCTGAAGAAGACATCGAGAGAGTGGTGCTCAGACTCCATAAGTTGTCGGCCTTGCCAAAATTGTTATCGGCTCCGACCCATTCGGTCTCGGAGCCAATTCTTGCTACCAATCTTGCTCTTTTTCCTCCTCCATCCCAGATTGGGCCTTTGGAGATGATGTTGTTGGTACCGACTATAGTGGTGTCCTCTGCTCCAGCATCCCGTGTGGTGGTCTTGGAGCCGAGCTCCGCTCCGACACTATCGGCGCCGTCTGAAGTGTCTAGGGTCTGAAGCTCTTTGGTCAGCCTCGAGGGGAACACTTGGAACCCTACCTCTTCGGTGCTGAGTCTTCCTCTTGGTGCATCGGCCCGAGTGAGCTCGGACCCTACATCATTCTCGGAGCTAATTCTTTTGGAGCCATCGGCATCTACACTCTCTTCAGAGCCGGGGCGTCGTTTGGAGCTGGAGGAATCGTTCTTCATGAGGATGAGGAACATGTTGGATATTTCATCCATCCCATGTAGGAGTACCAATGCTATACTCCCTCAAGCACCTACTACAGTCTCAGCATCCTCTCTCCCCCTGGGATGGCAGAGACCCACAGCCTCAGGACCCCCATTTGCGTGGCCCCCGATCTTCCGAGACCTCCCCAGAGAACCCCGCTGAGGAGCCCCCTCAGAAGAGATCATGTAAGAGGAAGCATGTAGACTCACCTGATGAGTCTGTCACATCTGACACTGACCTCGATGAGTCAGAGGGGTCCCCTAAGTCATCCTCTGAAGATGTCTCCTTTGCAGACATTTTGGAGATCCTCAGGCAGAGAGGCAGCTGGCCCACTATTACCTCGTCCAATGAGGAGTCAGTGTACCTGAAGGCTTTCGGGTCTCAACCCTCAGCTTCATGGGTGTCTCCTCCATTTGATAAATTACTGGATCTTGTGAGTCAGAAAGCATGGCAGACTCCTGATGCTGTGGAACCAGTCCCCAGCAGGCTGAATAAATTTCTTTCCGCCCCTAAAGACAAAGAATTTTTATCCAAGGGATTACCTGTTGATGCCATGGTGGTGGTGGTGGCCAGTAAGACGGAGCTAGCAGAGACTTCTTCTTCTATCCATCCACCTAATAAGGAATCCCAAACGATGGATAGGTATGGGAAGCGTATCTTCTCTTCATCCGCTTTTGCACTCTGATCCCTGAACTATCTATGACATTTTACGAGACTTTAGAGAAATCTCCTAAAGGAGTTAGGAGATACTCTTCAGGGTACCTCTACTGAAGCAGTCCCATCTACAGTGTCGGCTCAGTTGGCTACTCTCACATCTGTTGTTAACTTCTCCATGTGGCTGATCTCGTACACAGCTGATGGTGCGAGTAGGGCAGCGGGTTCAGGAGTCTCCTTAAGGAGACATTCCTGGATGCGTCTATGCAACTTTGCTGAGCCTTTCAAGTCTACATTCACCAATGCTCCCGTGGACAGATCCTCTCTTTTTGGACCCAAGGTGAAAGATACCCTCACCAGGTGTGAACAAGAAGGAAAGACTCTCTCTGCCATGGGAGTCCGTTTTACCGTTCCTTCTAGACCTTACCCTAAAGGTCAGAAGAGCTGTAAAATGTGGTTCAAGAAATCACTGAAACCTTGCCAGGATACACAGGGTGATTCCTCCTTCAGAGGCAGGGGAGGAGGAAATAATGGTAGACATTTACCTAGAGGCAGGGGAGGCCCACAAAATGAGGGAGGTCGCGATTCCTTTCGTGACCGTCCCTATTAGTGTTCCTGATGTGGTACCCGACCGTGCGTCTCTGGAGCCGGTCGGGGGTCACCTGTCCTTGTACCCAGAAGCTTGACTAAATCTCACTCCAGACAAGTGGGTACAAGACATTATCACCAGAGGTTACTCCATACCCTTTTCCCTTCCACCATGCCCTCCCAAAAGGATCCCAGATGTACCATCCAATCACAGGGCTCAAACGGCTATAGAGATAAAAAAGCTGCTATTAAAAAGAGTCATCCAAAAGGTCCCAGCAGACCAGACAGGATTTGGAACATACTCCAGGTTCTTTTTAGTTCCAAAAAGAACAGGAGACTGGAGACTCATGCTAGACCTCAGCAGGTTAAACGAGTATGTAAAGAAGTCCAAGTTCCGAATGATCACTCTACAGTCCATACTCCCTCTGTTAGGGAAAGACAGTTGGATGTGCTCAATAGATCTCCAGGATGCCTACTACCACATAATGATGGACAAAGCATCAAGGCACTACCTACGCTTCCGGCTGGGAGCCAATCATTACCATTTTCGGACACTGCCCTTTGGTCTCACCACAGCCCCCCGGGTGTTCACCAAATGCATGGCAGTAGTCACAGCTCATTTGAGGCATCAGGGAATCCAAGTCTTTCCATACCTGGATGATTGGCTCCTGACCTCCACCACCAGGCATCGTCTAGTTCAGTTGAGAGATTCCACAATCAAGCTCTGTTCCCAGTTGGGAATCTCTATAAACTGGGAAAAATCCTCTACTTTGCCCACTCAATCTATAACATTTATAGGAGCAAACATAGACACAGTTGCTATGACAGCCAGACTACCTACATACAGAATACAGAATCTTGCGCAGCACATTTACAGGATACTTCCCCTTCGAAGAGTCAAAGCAAAGGTGGTGTTGCAGCTTCTTGGAACTATGGTGTTGACCATAACCTTGGTACCGTTAGCAAGACTATATATGAGGATACTCCAATGGCTCCTGTTATCCTAGTAGCCTTTCAGCAGTTGCCTCTACAGCATCAGATTCTGATCACAGATTCTTGCAAAAAGCATCTACGCTGGTGGATTCAACCAGGTCATCTTACCACAGGGACTCCCTTTGTACCACACCAACCCATTGCGACTGTGACCACGGATGCCTCTCAGATGGGGGGGGGGGCATTATCTTGGCAGGACTTTCCAAGGCACATGGCAAGATTAGGAGGCCCATCTGCATATTAATGTCCTAGAGATGAGAGTGGTGCTTCTAGCGTTGCAAGCACTTCACGACTTTCTCCCTCTAGGGATGATAGCTATCCAGAACGACAACATGTTGGTGGTTTGGTATCTAAACAAACAAGGGGGGATCAGATCATACCCCTTATGTCGAGAGGCCCTGTGAGTTTGGAATTGGGCAATTTCTTCCCAATGCTTTCTCATTGCAACGAACATACCAGGGACTTCCAACGTGATAGCATGAACCAGAAAGTAGCCCGTCTGATGTACCACAAGTGGGGGCAACCCTGCTGTGATCTCTTTGCCAGCCCCATCAACACCAAATGCAGCACCGTCCCCCCCCCCATGAGAATCTCCAAGAGATGCACTCGTCCACAATTGGCCCCCAGGACTCCTTTATGCTTTTCCTCCTTTTCCACTCATTGCCAAGGTCATACAGAAAGCAATGTTGTTGGGAAGCAAGATGATCCTCATCACTCCTTACTGGCCTCGTCAGATTTGGTTCTCTTTCCTCGGGCCTCACCTGTTCGACTATCCATGGACTCTGGACCCAGTGCCAGACCTCCTGACACACATGTCAGGTGCTCTTCACCTCTGAAACTGACAGCATGGCTGTTCCAGTTCCATCACTAGTCAGGCTTCATGATCTGTCTCCAGCTGTAACCCATATTATTACTTCTTCTCACAAGCCTTCAATTAGAAAATTGTCTCACAGTAAATGGAAGAGATTTTCTATATGGGCACACAACAGAGAAGTTGATCCATTTACAGCTCCAATTACTATTGTTTTAGAGTTCCTTTCAGAACTCTTTCACCAAGGTTCAGCTGCTGCTACACTCCAAGTTCAGCTAGGAGCAATATCAAATTTTCATGCGGGGATTAATGATTCCAGTCTTATGTCTCACAAACTGTGCAAATCTTTTCTTAGGGGTTCCATGATGTTAAGACCTCCTGTGCAAGACCCCATTCCTCCTTAGGATATGAATCTAGTTCTGTCTAGACTTACTTTGCCACCCTTTGAACCAGCCCATAGTTGTCAGTTGAAATTTCTGTCTTGGAAGACTCTTTTTCTGGTAGCAATAACCTCAGCCAGGTGAGTTTCTGAACTACAAGCCCTATCAGTTAAACCTTCATATTTAATTTTTCACAAAGACAGGGTTTCTGTCCAGACCAATCCTTCCTTTATTCCTAAAGTTTGTTCTCAATATCACTTAAACCAAACAATTGAATTGCCAGTGTTCTTCCCTAATCACACCAATAAAACAGAGTATGCATTCCACCAATTGGATGTGCATAGGCAACTGCATTTCTATATCCACAGGACCAAAGGATTTAGAAAATCAGAACAGCTGTTCATTTCTTTTGCTGAGGTGAGAATGGGCTTGCCAGTTTCCAAGGGCATACTATCGAACTGGATCTCTAGTTGTATTTCCTTTATTTACACTTCTCAGGGAAAGGAGTTACCCTTTAAGGTCAAAGCGCATTCTACCAGGTCCTTTTCTACTTCTGCTGCTTTCCAAGCCAGGACACAAATTGATAATATATGTGCAGCAGCAACATGGGCCACCCCTCATACCTTCATTTCCCATTATAAATTGGATTTAACTTCCAGGGGTAGAGCCTCATTTGGTTCCATGGTACTTAGGAGTATTTTCCAGTGAGCCACCCATTCAAGATGCTAGGGACGCTGTCCCACACATAATAATGAAGGCTAGACAGGACTACATAACATAAAGAAGTTATGTACTCACCATAACATTCCATGTATGTAGTCCATCTCGCCGAATATTATTACGAACCCACCCACCAGCCCCCTTCCTGGAGGATCTGGAAACAGTTTTTACTTTTCTACAGTGGTTTATACCATAGAGGCACCTTTATTACAGTTTATTCTTCCGGACCTTTGTCCTTTTCCCCGTCTTATTCTGATAGACTAGTAGCAAACAAGATCTAGGGAATGTGCACATGCACCATGGTATACCTCCTAGCCATGAGCCAATCAGAAGTTTTCAGGCTTTCTAAGCGGCCGAGTCAGAGCCGAAGATTGGCTCCGAACCCACACTTAATAATGTTCAATGAGATGGACTACATACATGGAATGTTATGGTGAGTACATAACTTCTTTTTTCTGTTAATGCACATATATTGATTTTATTCATACTGAGGAGTGCTTCAAGTGCATGCATTTTGAAGTTTAGAATTCTGGCATTGAGTAGCATTACCCTCAGTTTTTTGTTACTTGTGCTATTTACGGTGATGGGTTTGTCTTTTGAGCCTTGCCTAAAAAAGGCACTATGGGGGGGTAGCAAGAGCCTTAGCCAGTATTTGAAAGCCTAAGGGTGACAGGTGCAAACCGTCTGTAGTGAAGCAGCGTGGCTTGTCCAGCATATCATCCCAGGCTGACAGACACTGGATCCCCTTTGAATGACACCAAAAGCTTAACCAATTGTTGAAATTGATAATTTTTTTTATACCGTGGTATCATTCTTGGTGAAGGCAGGATGCTACTCAGGGTCAGGGTCATACCGGCCTGGGCTACATGATCAGAGAGCTCTTCCATGTCTCTTTTCATGTAGTTCAGGGAGGTATGGCTCAGGTCATTCACACAAACATGGACAATGACAGAGTCATATTTGTACTTGTTCTGGAGTGACCTGAGTGCTTGTGTTATGTGGCGGATCCAGGCACCTGATAGGCAACTAACCGTAACCGTCATCTTGTTCAGTCTAGTGAGTGGGACGTACAGTGTGCCTGACTATAGAGTCACCTATTACTAGTGTGTTGGGTATGACATTTTGCCTTAAGAGCTGTGATTGTGTGGCGGACTGGTCTTGTGAAGTATGTGTTTCATGGTTTGTGTTGGGGAATGGAGGTTACTTTGATGTCTGCTGTGGATGTGTCTCTTGCTTTTGCAGATTTTTATTTAGAGCCTCCGAGTATGTTTTTGTGTATTTATGTGTGTTTTTTGCCGGTGCTGGTTTCATAGGTCTGTGTGAGACTGGTGGTGTGATGCAAGTAATTCCCTTCTTCTTTTGACTGTCTGGTCCAGTCTTGGGTTGAGAGAGCTTAGCCTCCAGTTTGGCTGTATAATTGCATCTCTCGCATGTATTAGTGTTTGGTGGTAGGAGGAGAGGGTTGTTTGTGTACATGAGGCAGTTGTAACATTGCCTCAAAATGCCCAGATTCACCAGTTGGACTGGAGAGTACACCTGAAACTGCCCTTTGGACATGCCTGGATAGGTACAGTGAGCTGTTTTACTGATTGGCTGGTAAGGTCAAATAGAGAGCCTTGTTCTTCTCTACAGTATAGGGGGGGGGTCTAGTGCTAAGGTTTATTAGTGCTTGCTATGAGTTTTGAGCAAGTACCAGGCTGAGAAGTTAATGGCTTGAATGCTTAAGTTGAAAGTTTGTCTAGTTCCAAGGGAAAAATTGAAGAGTAGACTTTGTGGAGCCAGGAATAGTTATACCCTAGCTAACCGGTGCTGCCCAGCATGCAAAACCACGCTAATGCGGGTTTTATAGCAGGGAAATGAAAGAGATAGAAATTATCCCAAAATGGCCAATAAACTACTAATTTCTGGGTGAAACCACTCCTCTAGGGACAGATAGGCTGCTCAAAGTTCCTCTCTCTCACAGGTGAACAGAGAAACTTCCTTCTATCCAAGTAAGGTATGAGCAAACACAGAAACTTATAACACAGCCCTGAATTCAGCACTAACCTGAAAACTGGACTATACTAGCTTAGAAAGGTGGGAAAACAAGTATTTTTTTTTTCAGAAAATAAAGCAAATACAATCAAAAAAACACTTTAAATGCACAGAAATGGCTATCACACTTGAATGTGTAGCCTACAACAGTTAAACAGATTATAGTAGCTTAGAAAGGTAGGAGCTTGCTGAGCTGTATGCATTTTGGGTTGTTTAAATGGATCTCTATATGTCCTCCAAGGCTATCTCTTTAGCCCATATCTTTTTAATTTACATCTTACTGATTTTTCTTTTGATTCAGTTTTCTTTACAACACTTATTTAGATGATATCAGATTGGAAAGTATATTACCAGTTAGATTAATGTCATTACACCTTAGATGGCTTTAGATGTATTACAAATGTGGAACAAAAGAGGGTCTATATCACTTTGTCAAAAGCTGAATTGAGCAAATCACTATTTATCGAACTTAGTTCAGTAAAAGCTCATTTAAGTGAATGATTCAGTGAATTTTTTCTCAGGAAAATGATGTGGTTGTCCATCATCAGGGATTTGCCCTTTTCCCCACTGTAGTGTGATCTTGGGGGTTGATATATTTAGTCAGGGAGGTGTGGGGGCAAAGCCCCACATGGGGGTGTAGGGGTTGAATACCCCCACTTTGCAGAGTTTCAAATGCTGTTGTGTTTATTACAGTCAGTAGCTGGCCCACTAGTTTTTTTTCCTTGGAAAATTTTCACTGAAACAATCGTTCACTTAATTGAGCTTGTGCTGAACTGAGTTCGATAAATATTGATTCGTTCAATTAAGCTTTCAACAAAGTGATATAGACCCACCAAAAGAAATGATGTGTTGATAAATGTTAACAAAACAAAATTCAGGACATACGATTATACAACAATTTAGAGTTATTATCACCTTGACTGGAAAAAGGGCAGCCGCAGTGGTGCAGCGGTTAGCATTGCCACCTCACAGCAAGAGGTTCACCGGTTTGATCCTCAGCTGGGGTGCCTTCTGTGCAGAGTCTGCATGTCCTCCCTGTGGTCATGTGATTTTCCTCTGGGTGCTCCAGTTTCCTCCCACATCCCAAAGACATGCTGTAGGTGGATTGGACACTCTAAATTGGCCCTAGGCATGAGTGCATGCATGTGTGTGCCTTCTGTGGAAGGTTGGGCGCAGGGCTGGCAACTTAGCACTGTAAACTCCACTGCCAATCATGAGCTTCAGGTGATCCGCTGTGGTGACTCCTAACCGGGAAAAACCCGAAAGAAGAAAAGACGGGAAAAAGCCAGTAGAGCTTATAACTTTTAATGAGCTTTGCATATTAATTGATATCAAACTTACTTTTGCCATCTGTATTTTGGAACTGAGAAACTGGAGCTAAAAAATGCAAAGTTGCGGCAATGGATTTATAAAATAAAATAAAAAAAGACTATTTCTATTACGTGTTAGCATCATAAAAATAAAATGGGAATTTGGATGCCTGTTATGGCACCCCGATACTGAAGTCTGTTGTACCACCAGGAAAAGACCCAGAGTAGATTTGTTGAAAGGATCACTACCATTTATACCTTGCCATACTGTGAGAGATTGAAAGTATTCAGTCACTTTACAGCGTCCTGTAGGAGACCCATAGGAGACTTAATTATGGTATTTAAGGCCTGTAAGGATCCTTTCTTCTATGAATGCTTAGGCTTAAAATCTTCATATGCACATGGAAATAATAGACTTTTAAGGTATTCCACATAGATTCACAGCAATATGAAATGGTTCTGCGACACGGTACTTTTACACAGGAATAAACTTCTCAATACCATTAAAGAAAGTGGCAGTACAAAATGCTTTAACTGACATTTAGAAAAGTTTTATGGTGCAGAGTAAAATGAAAAGTATAACTGTCAGACTAATGTAAAATAACTCCCTTGCCTGTAACATGATTGTGATCCTGATGATCTTAAGTTTGATTTTTAATTTTTTCCTTTTTTATGCAATAAAAACATAAATAAATAAATTAGCATATTGCCATAAAAATGCAATAAGCTTGTAGTTGTACTAAGACAGTGGTACTACATTAATCAGAATATATTTTTATAAGTAAGTTGCAAGTTACAATAAAAGAATCTGTAAATCACTTTAACAAGGTAACATTGATTATTGCTGTTTCTTGGTTTGGTTTAGTGTATAAGCTAACAATGTATAATTTTGCTGGATAACGTGGAAGTAGCATTATGGCTAGTTAGAAATATGTAAGAAAATGGAACAATCCAAATAGTACAAAAACAGAAGGAGTTTAATTAATTAATTAATTAATTAATTAATACTTAGGTAAATAACCAGTGACTAAGGAATATAACCATTCAGACTGCACATGAGCATGTCTAGTGAATTACATC
>NC_056730.1:647290413-647312913 GCF_019279795.1 Protopterus annectens | reverse complement strand
AAGTCCTGCTTCCAGTGTTTCCTTAAGTCTTCACATTGGTGGAAAAAGTGGCCATGAGGTAGTTGTCCAGAGACATGCCATTTAAGAACTCTTTTTCCAAATGTAAACCATATTTGGTCTATAAATTCTCTACAGTACTGTACTTGTGTTTCAGGTGAGTTTTCTGTGGTGATATCAGCAATGGAGAACTTATTATAAAGACCAATGTTGACTGACAAAGGCTACAACTACATCAACAGCTGGTAGTGCTAGCCAAGGTATCTGCCAACTCATAGCTATACCTATTTTATTTATTTTACATTTGTTTACTGGGAAAGTCTAACTGGACGCAGGTCCTTTTTCAGCAGAGGCCTGGGGAGAAAAGGTCCAAGGGTAATAAATACATACAATAGAGAAACAAATACAGCCAAGTGAGAAGCAAATATATACAAGATAGTGGTTTCAGACACAATAAATAGAGCAACCATGATTTAGATAAAAAATGGTTGTTTACATTTAGTGACTATATCCAAATGATTCTGTACAGTTAAAGTGAAACTACTATTAGTGGTAGATCATGCTAGTATAGTAAGAGTAATGATAACAGAGTGGAAAGGAGGAATAGGTTATCCAGGGGGGTTGCAGGTGCAGAGCCAGGTGTTAGTAAGGTGCATTTTTAGAAGTTTTTTAAATTGAAGTGTCGAGGAGTTGGTTACTAGTGATTTATTCCAGTGTTTGGAGATGGAGTTGGAAAAAAGTGATTCACCTGCTGAACTGTTAAGTTTTGGTGGTGTGCAGAAGTAGTTTGTTGCTGGAGTGAAGGGGTCTTATGGAGGAATATGGCTGATTGATATCTTTGAGCACAAGAGTTTTGAAGTAACTGACTAAAGAAGATGACCTGGATTACGCAGTGGCTTTAGAGCACTGCACCACCACAGGATGCTGGGAACAAGCAGTTTGGGCAAAAATCTTGTCATAGCAGCTGGCAGGAAACTGAAAGCATATATGGACATGGAGAGAACTGATTATAACAACTATGGCAAACCTAAAACTTGGTCAGGGCTGGTATTACCCCTGAAGTATAATCAGTAAAATTGTATCACTAGACCTTTAATGTTGATAAACTGGTAAGAGCACATAATGCTTGATTTAAAGAATATGTTAAAACTTTAGTTAGAACCGAATAATAATAACAGTAAACTGAAGATGCTAGAAATATTAGCAGTAGTCAGGTTTAAAACTGCTTAGTCTAGTAGTATGAGTAACTGGATATAGCAAATGCAAAATGACGTCAATAACTCAATAAGCTAGTAATGTTAGTGGAATGTTTATTAGTCAATGCTACATTGTTCAAAACTGAATTGTATGTCTCTAGCTAAGAAAAGTGCCCTCGTCTGTGAAACAAAAAGCAGTAACTAATGTGTGAATTTGTTTCAGATGGGGGGGAGGGGGGGGGCTAGGGATCACATTACTAAGTTCTCTAGTACCAACACCAAAGAGAATGCTACTAGCAGAAATGTGATTACTGAAACACATGCCTTAATGATTTTTTCCTATGGAGTGTGATAAAATAATATCTAAAATTGAGTCAGCACTCTGCCATTACGTTACAAACAAGACGGGTCTATATTAGATAATCGAACTTTCAAAAGTTCGAGTGTCATATGGTTGACACCATATGATCGAATTTTTGAAAGTTTGAACATTTTAATGGAGATCTCTGTACAGTGCAAAATGGGAAGATTTCCCTTTTCTGCACTGTAATGCGATCTCGGAGTTGGTATATTTAAAGAGCAAGGGTGTGGGGGGTTTAGGGGGGCTTGCCCTCCCTTCTTAAAACATTCAGGTAAGTTATTTGTGTAGTTTATTTTTTTTATTAAATATTCGAACTTTTAAAAGTTCGATCATATGGTGTCAACCATATGACAGTCGAACTTTTGAAAGTTCGATTATCTAATATAGACCCAACAAGCCATATTAATGTATGCATTTTTAAAAGAAAGTAAGCTCAAGCTTTGCTAAATTGTTGATGCATGATTATAATTCACACTCCACACCTTTCTGTTCTTCTGGACAAGCTACAACTTACCCCTGCTGAACCCCCAGTGAAAGAACAATCTGCAAGCTTCTTTGCTTTATATAACAATTGATAAATAGGACCACGCCAACACATAATGTTAGCTTAACCAAAAAGTGAAGGTAATATGAATTCATGGTAACAAAAAAGCGTATCCCCTTATACATGTAGACATTCAGACATTCCTAGGAAAACAGATAATATCCTGTGGCATCAACCACTGAACTGACTAATTGTGTAACATTATTAAAATATTGTTCTAATTTAAAACCCTGTTGAAAATGTGGGGGAGTGAGTATCTGCAGACATACTGTGGCATGCTAATACATGGCAAGAAAGAGGTACAAAAGCAGCTTGCTATACCCATTCAGCGCAAGAATGGAAAGGGGGGAGGGAAGAGGAAGACAGTGAGTCTAATATAAACATCCGAGGATCAAAACAAGGAGAAGAGGGTTGACATAGAAAGCCCAAAAGTGGTTTATGATTAATTATGCAGTTGAGCAGTATAAGAATCATGCCTTTTACCAGATGTATGCTTCAGTGATAGAGCAACAGAAATCCAAAGCTGTAGGAAATGCCAGTATATGAAATGAAGGGTAACTTATAGCCTTGAAAGAAACATCAGTACGAGACAGAAAAGTCTGCACAGAGGCTTACAAGAAGGATTAATATAGAAACTGACATAGGACATAGGCCGCCAATGTGATGACCTTTGCATTAAAATGAATACTGAATGTGAGTTAATCAAAAGCATGCAGAGTTCTCAGCCCATTTCTGCTAGTGTTAAGCAGAAATTTTCAAGTAAAGTCAGTCTCCTGGTATCAAATATCTATAATTCAAGAAAAAAAGTAAATGTGGTGATACATTTTGTTCTGAGAAAAAACTTGTGATGGGAAGGTAACATGTAGAAGAAAAAGAAAGTGAGATGGTGATATCTACTCTTACTAAGGTAGAGAGAGGGCAATCTAAAAGAAAACGGAGTATTCAAGCAACCTGTACTGATGGTAGGGACAGTAAAGCAGAAGTCAGTTGTTTTTAGGACTGTCCTTTGAAGAGTTTGGCACAAAACAGGTTGTAGGGCAGGTGACTTTTTGGGGAAAAAATTACAGCTCCCACTGCAAGGCAAGTTACTGAAGTAATTAAACTGCATTAGGACTTGCAGATAAGTCACATACACATAAAACATGTGATAAGAAGCTAATGCTTTAATCAGGGAATGAGACAGAAAGAGAAAGACAGAGAGCATAACCAATGTTTTTCTTGGAAGACAGTGAAGAAAATATTCCCATTACCACTTACCGTTATTTTGAATTAAAAAAAATCATGGAGTATGTAAAGAAATTGAAGAAATTCTGTATCATTTACTAGTGTTAGAAACGTATAGGACACTAGTAATGAAGTAAGCACATATTCATTTGTTGTGGGGGGGTTACCAGGAGATGGACAGAACTAAGGCAAGAGTTGTAGCCAGATTTTATTTGCCAGGCATAGTGTATGAGATATAAAGCTTATATGCTTCAATTTTATACTGCTAGAAAACTGCACCCCATTTTGAATATAAAAATCAATTGATCCCAATGCCTACCACAGAGTTCCAATTGTAGTATATGTGCAGTAAAGCAAGCACAGTTCCCATATGAATGCATTGATATGGACATAATAGTAAACTATAGTAAAGGGTATATGTATTTACTAGTTATAATGGACTATGCTGCCAAACGTAGAAGTATGGCAGAAAGCTCTGCTGGCTTGCTGGGCAGACTAAAATTGGTATTGGCTGTTCTGAAGTAGTAAATACAGAAAGCCCATCAGTGCAATGATGAGTACATTACTCGGAGAATTTAACAGGGGATCGGGTACCAATAGTCGTACCTTCCATGGAGAACACATTTCTGGTAAACTATTAGGGGCCACTTGAGGTGATGGAATGAATAAATGCAGTGAACTATAAGATTATACAACGAAGAAAGATCAATATATAGAAAATCTGTCACATTAATAAAGAATTCTGCCCAAATCTTGCAAGCTGTAGTTCATGCAGTCGACACCAGAGAGTCTTTATCTGAAGTATAACTAGAGGAATCATTGTCAGGAATACAACAGGAAGTAATAATATTTCTCTTAAGAGCTAAGAATGTTTTTAGAGGTTATCATACTGGTGGACTAAGCTTGACCTCTCAAGCTTTGACTGCCTGAGCTTCAACTGGCTGGTGATTGGAGTTCCTCCATAGGCAATCACTGTTGGCAAGTTGTGCTGGAAGTGATTCCCTTTTGGGTGGAATTTCCCCCTTTTTTGAGTAAGTGCCATCTTGGAATTACTATATATAAGTTTGGGGAGAACTTGCCTTCTGCATTGGGGGGTGCAGGGGTTCTTACCCCTCTGCAAAAACACTTTATTTTTCAGCAAGCTGTTTTCGGTGAATGCAATTTAGGGATTTCAATCCTTGGTGCATTCACTTTTACCTTTATCTGTGAAGAAAAGCAAAAAAAATCATGCATCATTCTCTAATAAACAGAATTGGCTTCCACTTTAAGTAAGTAAACAGCTATAGTTATAACAGGGAGCAATATATTTTTATTAATTGATTTTTGTTTTGAAAGGGACTGTATCACTTGGTGCAAACTTTACAGCATTACCTTTAATGTAATATTTATCTACGGTAATATTAGGTTCATTACCCAAATTAATATTTTAGTATTATAATTATATTAGAATCATTTGTGGTATAGGCAAAATTTTGATGGTTGCTATGGTTCATGCTGTAAAAAGACTAATTTTTGCAAAGTATTAAGGATGCAATAATGCTTAACAGTGTGGGCATTACTGAGTAATAGACTAAATTTTAAAAGTAAACACATTTATGATGTAAAGCATAATAAAGTCTCAAGAATGGTCTTGATAGGTTAAAATGTATTGATTTTGAAAAAAAATGTCAGTAATATAATTGTTTTTTCTGTTGGCAAGTAGACTTTTGTCATAAGTAGGCTAATTTATTATTAAATGGTTCTATCTTTCTACTAATTTACCCTTTGAATCACTGCTGGAGTTTTTTGCTTGTCCAATTCCATTTTGTTAGCTGCAATGACACATAATTTTTTTGGATGGTATTACCTTTAATTAAAATATTGGGGTGGGGTTATACAGAAACAGTAGTGCTTTTGTACAAGCTGGCAGTTCTTTCATTGTACCTTGTTTCAAGAAACGTGGCTAAAGTTGATACTTATGTATCTCAAATATGAGACGAACATGTATTAAAGATGCATATCTAGCAACACTCCATGCAATGATATAAAAAGAAAGAAACACCAAACCCCATTAAGTGGAACTCTGCCGAAGTGCTACTGTTTCTGTATACCCCTCATGATGTTACGTTTTGTATTTTTCAGAAAAATAGCACATTTCATACAAATATGTTTCTGCTGTACCAAATACAAATAAGTCAAAAGGATAAAACAATTTGAGTGCCTGTCACTGATCCCTTTACCAAATATTTGCATATCTTGTACAGATGTTCTGTCATCTCTTAAACTACGGTAGCTCCAAAAATGAAAAAAAGCCAGCACCCTGGAGAATCTAAATACAATGATTTATTTGAACTAGATCGGTTTCAGCACAAAGCTTTCCTCAGTAGTACATAGAAAAATGACTGGGTCAGAGTCTTATATAGCTTCAACCAATTAGATTAATGACATCATTTCCTGTGGTTGAAAAAAGCAAAAAGAAGTTATGATAAATCATCACAAATATTCACATTGGAAATATAAAGAATATTATTCATCTATTCAAAATGTCATATTAATGTTTATATATATAGCATAATAATGCAAATGAAATAAACATAATGATGGGGTTGCTGAAAAGGAATGGTGAATGTAAAATGGTTAAATAAACAGTAGAATAATGAGCATAAGCATAATAATATCATATACAAAATAGAATGAAGAAAATCATAAAGTGACAATGACAATTGCACAAAATAGTTAGACTGACTAGTGAATGCTAGAAAGTCATAATTTGTCATTTAGTCCTGGGGAGAAAAGCCCCCCCAAGTTTTATTATCCACCTCCTTTCTTTTTTGTTAAGAATGTCATGCCACCCTACCTTAAAGGTTCGATTACCAGTAATGCGATCAATGATGGTAAATGAAAATTTAGCAGTGGAATGTTTAGTTGTGTGTCTGGATGTTTGGCCAATGTAAAAGGCCTGACAAGTGCATGTAGCTAGGTAGATTATCCAGTCTTAACTGCAATTACCAAAGAATTCAATATTGAATATTTGTCCTGTGTTTTTGCTAGTGAAGCTAGTGGTCTTGAAAATGTAGCTGCAAAAGCTGCAGTGGCCACAGGGGTAGATGCCAATTAATTTGTCTCCTGTAAGTGTCCTTTGTGTAAGATTGTCATCCTTTGGGTTTATTCTTTTGTAATGAGGGAAGTGAGAACTAAGTGATTTGCCCTTTCTATATGAAAAATAACACCGTTCCCCTAAATAATCCTCCAAACTTAAACTACTATATGCATTCTGGTAATTGTATTTTTCCTTCTTTTAATAAAGTGAACTTTTTTGATATAACAAGAGAATAAAATCTAAAGAACTATATACCTCAGTCTTTACATGGATTTATAAACAGGATAATGATAACAGTTACAACTTTCCGTTATTGTTAGGATTTTAGTTTACTATTTCTAACTAGTCACCTGTCTAGTGGAAGATTTTATCTGATGAGTGAAAAAGCTCAACTGCGTAGCAGCACATTTTCAGTGGAGGCCTGGGTAGAAAAACTCCAAAGTATTACTAAACATTTTAAAAACAATACTTTTACAGTCTTTAAAATAATACAAAAAAATCCAACTACACTTTAAATAATTCTGTGCAATTAGACATAATATGAAAACATTGGTTAAGAATAGATACAAGTTACATAACAATGATGCAACAGAGAAAGTATAGCCAGTTTATAGACAAATTAAAGGTGATAGTTTAATACAAACAGGAGCTGCAATATGAAAACAGAGACAGAAAAGCAGGCTTATAGTATATTTAGAAAGAAAGCCGGGGAAGATGAATTGATAGAAGTAAGGAAGTGAGTGAAGAAGGCAGAGTAAGAAGATGAAAGGTATAATAAATAAGTATTTGTTCATATTTAGGGGTATAGTTTATCCTGGTGTTGAGCAAGAACAGTTAGTTTTTGGTAGTACATCTTTCAAAATGGCTTTGAAGGATGGGAGGGATGGTATTGATCTGAGGGATACAGATAAGGAGTTTTAGACCTTTCCAACATTGTATGTGTACTGCTGATGCCCAGCAGATTTGATCGGTTTCTGGACAGACAGGAGTTTTTGGTCACTGGATCATAATGCCCGACTGGGCACATAGTTGTGTCGAATGTTATTTATGCTGGACAAGCAGATGGATTCTGGATAATTTTAAAGATGGTAAGAAGCTGTGTATATGTTAGTTGATGGTCTAGTTCTAACTAATTTAGGCTTTTTAGTGCTATACAATGGTGGGGTCTGAAAGGGGTATTTGCTGCAAATTTAGCATCTTTGTTTGACTTATACTATCCTCACAAGTCTGGCAAAATATCCATGTCCTTTAAGGAAATTATAACATGCCTGTTAAGAGTTTAAGCCTCTTAATTTATTCAGAATTAGTATACTTCTTTATCTCCATATTAGTGAGTCCATGACAACCACAAACACATAATCCAAGCCCTCCTGACAGCAGACAATCCCAAAAATTCACTCATGGCTACCCCTCAGAACAAATTATGCATATCTTCTAAGGATGGTAGGTCATCTGATTTCCATCTCTTTATGGCTGCCTTCTTGGATGCCAACAAGATTAGACAAAGTAGTACTTTTTCTTGTCTTTCCATATTCCCTTTAGGAGAATATATCCAGCAAGAATTCAAAGGAGGTTAAATGATCCAATCTCATCCAAAACACTTCCAAGTCTTGCAGGTTTGGCTAAAACTACATAATTTAAGACAATTCCAAAATGCATACATTCCCATCTTGATTTCCCCAGTGCCCCACCTTCAACAAGTCAAATGGGCTTTCAGATATACTAGTGCTAATCTTCTAGGAATTCAGAAATATTTCTGAAGGCCTTTTCACCTGAAGACTCAAAACCTTCTGGAGCAAGTCACAGATCTCTGTACCTTAATTTGCATTCTCTATACCTCTGTTGAAATTGGAGAATCTAGGATTTCTGGTCAGTCCTTCATTAAGTTATTCTCTACAGGCCACTTACCCTCCTGTATGGTACTATAAATTCACACATTTCCTGCTGTGTATCCTGGCCTTCAAATCAACCTACATAAAAAATTTGACTGCAGTTCAAGGTTTCATGTGGGGATTATCTTTATTATCTTCCTGAACTTCTACAGACTAAGTAATCCACAAGACAGCATCTAACAGCTTCCTGGCAATATTTCAAGGTATGCTCTTCCATTCCATCTTTTAGGTATTCCCATCACTGAATCCTCAATCTATGAAATAAGTGATGAGTACTACAATTGGAGGCTGTCTTATTAAATAGCACTCCTCTGGGTCCAGAATATCTATCAAAGGGTCCATCTTCAGCTTATTTGTTGGCCAATACAAGGTTTCTGAGATTGCAGCCAAATGGGACAACAGCTGAGCAACTCTCTTATTCCAAAAAAGAATGGGTATACTCTCTTTAGGCTTGGATTACCTCCTCATTCTATTTTTTCAGAATGCCTTGAATCTTGAGGAATTCCATAAACAAAACATTATGATTTATATACCCCTCCTCAGTACTTATAAAAATCTGGTACTCCTAGTCTCCTTCTACTCTAAATGATAGAGCAGTTTTATTCAGTCTATTAACAGTGTCACATCAGGCCTGCTTGGGAGAGCTTAAAACACCTAGTAAACCTGAGGCAGTTTACACATCTGGAGCAGCTCTATCTAGATGACTGACATTCCACTTGTACAAGTACTCATGCCATCTTCTTAGCACCTGCTCATATGTCATTTGTACTAGGGAGCACACTACAGCACCAAGTTGAACTCCTAAAGATGTAAACTGAATTTTCTCATTCAGAATTAAACATTTTCTTTTTATCATCTCACTGGGCAGGAAATTTAATATTAAAGGTCTGATTTTAGCTATGTTGACTTTGCCCCCGTAAAAATGACCAAAGATTTTTCAGAAGGGGAAAAAGCTCAGGAAGATCATTCTTTGGGTTTGCCATATAGATCAAAATATCAAGAAATAGGTACATTTTTATCTTTATAACCCCTCAATGGTGAGATCCTTTAATGTCTATATTAAGGGCCCTAAATAAACAGCAAACAAAAGGAGAGAGAGAGAGAGAGAGAGAGAGAGAGAGAGAGCAGACAACACTGCTTTGTGCATCTCTGAATAGGAAACTCTGAGAGGGTTGCATTCACTCTGACTTGGGTAAAGGAACTCGCATAATCATTGCTCAGAAGCTGGATAAAATCTCTTGTGAATCGGAAATGCTCTAAAGTCTAACAAAAATGCACATTAGATCCTCCCAAAGCCATTTTCCATGTCCAAACTTACAAACATGACTAAAGTTTTAATCCACTAGCCTCTCTCCTATCTTCAAAGTTTTAAACATAATACCAAATGTTTGTATTCCAAGATAAACTCTCACTGAGCCAGAAAAATAATTTGACCATACTTGGGAGCAGCATGTTGGCTAATGGTTCTTCATTAGTAATATCTTTTGGCTATTCCCGGTTAGGGGTCCCCACAGCGGAACTCCGGTCTGCTCATGACTGGCAGTGGATTTTTTCAGTGCCAAGTTGTTAGCCTGATGCCCAACCTTCAAGGAAGGCACACCCATTCATGCACGCACTTAGCTGCATGTCTTTAAATGTCACGCAACTGCGGGGAGGACATGCAGACTCCACACAGAAGGCGCTCCAGCCGAGAATCGAACGGGAGAACCTCTTGCTCTGAGGTGACAACGCTAACCGCTGCACCACTGCGGTTCAACCTTGGTTCTTCATTAATGTAGTTTAATCTACATCATGAAATGCTAAATCCTTTCCCGCCTATATGATAGCTGCAATAGCAGATATTAGCCAAGAATAAGGGACTACACCATTCTCTAATAAGACTGCATTCAAAACTCTTCTAACATCCCTAGTAGCTAATAAAGCTGCAATGTCTTAGCTCCAGCTAGCCCCTTTACTGCTAGTAACAGGTCTTTCTCAGATACCGGGGCCAGCAAGTCTGCCACTCCTTCCAATTCCCTGGAGTCAAGCTCCATCTCCTACAGAAAATTTTCTGTCTCACCTGATCAAGGAATTATCTGGTGCAACACAGAGCACAGCCTTAAGTAGTGATCTCTAAAACATTCTATAGAAACATTTGCATCTTGAGTAAGAGGGGGGTTTCTGAGACCTTTGGGCAAATTCTACTATACATCTCCCTCCTTCATTGTTAAACTAAAATCCGGCTGCTTCTTAGCAACAAATACAATTCCAGGTTGGTTAAACAGGATGATACCCTGATGTTCATCTTCGTAGACAAGGTTCCGTACCATATCCTGACCAGCTACAGGTCAACCCTTAGGACCCACAAAGCTTTCAACCCTTACTTAGACCTACTAGAGGTACTCACCATCCAACCAAATATCCTGTTTATTAACTGCTGTAGCCTGCTATAGACTGGGAAATGCACACTGCCTTTAACTCACAGACATGTTTCTTGGACATCATCAAGACAAAGCCACTGAACTAAATAGTGCACACTCCAACCAAAGCATCAAGCATATTAGACCTAGTACTCACCAACATGGGAGCATTGCACTCCCAACCCTGCCCCCCATGTTACATCCTCATTGGTGAGGTCAAACCACAATGCTGTCTTCCTCAAAATAAAAATCAACCCGGAAAACCAATAAAATCTGTAACAGTTAGGAACTATTCTAAAGAAAACTACATCCTATTCAGTGAGTTTGTCAAAAAAGCATGGCTCCCTCAAACCCTGAGAACACAGCTACCTATGCAGAGTTATTCACAAAAACCCTATAAAAACATGTAAATGGCTATATTGAGGCTGCTGTACCTACCAGAAATAAGGCCAGATCTAACACTACCAACAAATTCCACTGGTGAAATCCTTAACTTAATAGGATAGATTACAACAAAAAAGTCATGGCCAAAATTAGAAAGAGCAACTCTCACAGAGACAACAGCTCTCTGATTCAACTAAACAAGAAACTAAGAGGTTTAATAAAGTCCAACAAGGCCAGTTATGAGGTCCAGATAGTTTCCCAGGCTAAGGGCAATCACAAAGCCTTCTTAAGCTATGTCAGGAACCTTAAAGGTAATGCTCAGTAGTGTGCAGAATAGGTGGGTAAATGGCACAACCTTCATTGACCAGGGAGATGTATCAAAAATACAGGGTAATATATTTAGCTGTAACTTCCCCACTACCCCCTGTGAAATCTCTTCTAGCATGCCCCCCACAACTATCAACAGTGAGCAGTTTCTGGCAGCACTTGATAAGACCAAAAAAACTGCTTCATTGGGCCTTGACAGTATCCCCAGTTGTCTCCTAAATAGCCTAAAATATGATCTGACTGGATCACTTCAGGCACTGTTCAACCACAGCCTCAAAATGGGTTAAGTAATGGAGGGCTGCAACGGTCATCAATCTTCATAATGGTGGACCATCAACTGAACCCAGGAATAATACACCCATCAATCTGACAAATCTAATATGCAAAACCAGGAAATGAATTATCATGGAAATGGTCAACAAGGACATTGGCAACCTACAGACACTGGTCCCATTCCTGTTTGGCTTTGTTAAAGGAAGGTCTTGCCAATTCACCCTAGTAGACTTCTTTGAATGGGTCACCAATGCTAGAAATGAGGGGAAAATTTTGCACACTGCCTACCTTGACCTGTCCAGGGCATTTTATACAATATCCCACTCAGTCATTGTTAAACTCTCAGAACTAGGCATAAATCCCTACATAACTTGCTGGATTGCTGGCTGGCTCACATTTAGGACCCAAGAAGACAGGATCAGTATGATAACCTCCACTAGGAGACCATTCACCAGCAGAGTACCCCATGGCTCCATATCGGGCCCAGTCATGTTTGGCATCTACTTCTCAGAAGTCAAGGGTAATGTCAAAGGCATCTGACTCACCAAATTCACATATAAATGCAAATTGGGAGTTATCATAGATTCAACCCATGACACCAACATCCTACAAGAGGGTCTAACATGGCAAATGACTGGTGCCAAAATCACGGAGTAAAACTCAACACAAAGAAATGCATCATAATGCCCTTTGAGAATCTGTCCACCCAAGCTAACTACTCTATGAATAAAACTCTCCTGAGTTGACCTGATAGGGATATGGGAAGCTATACGGACAGTAATCTGGCCTTTGATCAATATGTAGCTAAGATGGTAAGAAAATCATTTTATATAACCCACATCAGAAGCTAGGGTATGGCATCCATGTCCAAGGAAGTTATCGTATCACTTTACTCAGCCCTTATCAGACCCATCATTGAGTACAATGCCTCATCTGGCATGTGCCTAACCAGGCACTTGTAGTAGCGGGAATGTCCTCAAAGGTTCCTCACAAAAAGATTCCAGGGTATGAATACCCTGTCTTACACAGATTGCTTTAAGGCTGTATCTCTGTATGCATTCTCATACAGGTTACTGAGAGGTAATCTATGCCTAGTATATAAGATACCCTAAGATCCAGCTCTGATGCTGTAGACTGAGGGTTTTTACTGTATTTCTAGTGAGTTTACTATCTTACATTAAGGTAGAATAATAGGCCTGAAAATATAGAGTCAGACTTCTGTTTTTATGTATGCATTTAGTTTTAGGGAAAGACAGTTCAGTGGGAAGAAAAATATAGTCTTGCTGGCTAAGCATGAGATGTGCAGAAATAGCAGTTTTCAAGGAGAGCTACAGAATGTTTTTTTTTCAAGGGAAAGATATTTGTTAGTTGCAATGGAATACTAGAAAAAAATACACTGTGAGGCACATGCAAGACAAGGCTTGGAAACCAAGACTAAAGAGGCATGAAAACATTACAGAGTTTTGGTATTATTGTAAGTTACTTCAGGCACAGTCAGTTGAGTCAGTTAAGTTAGTTTTTGGACAGATATGTAAAAGGGTATTTACAGTACAGAGACTAGAGCCTGAGTACAGAAGTCAGGTCAAATATTTATACTATTTAGGAGGAAAATACTTTCAGTTTACGTTATTCAGGAAAATCAGAATATACATGCATGCTTGTAAATATTGTATATTTGTTTGGTGTGATAGTTAGTGATATTAGTTAGTAGTCTTTTGTTTTGTATTTTTTCTCTTAAAATTTTGTGTTCGTTTTTACTTGTATATGAAAATAATATAACAATAAAGATTTATTATGGAAAAAAAAGAATATACATGTAGAAACTTTGGATCTATTTCTTAGTACTGTTATTGTTATCCAGCATTTCAGAATTTTTACAGACTGTTATTGTTTATTATCACTGTTATTAAAGACAGTATTTGAATACTGTTAACATTTAATAAAGCATTATTAAGCAAACTACAGTGTGTGCAGTATTTATTCTGAAAAGAACAAAATATACTTGGCCCATAAATGAGAGACTGGCACCTGTTCAGCACAAGTTTGGGTAATTAACAGATAAAGACTTTCATTCCAGTCTCATTTCATTTGTTTCCAGTTAATTCCAGTATATTACAGTCATATCAATTCTTTCAATGGCGAGCCAATCATTGATGGGGGGAGACAACTGTTAAAGTAAGTCCCAAAATCCCATAGCAACCTTATCATCTGTCAGACTGCATACATTTTACAGAATGGACTTCAGGGCAAAGTAAAAGCAGTCTCTAACACTTTTTTCCAGTCTATCAGTAACTACAGTAGAAGTGTTTCATAATAGACTTTTCAGCAGCATGCCAGTGTTTTTCCAGATGTGAGAGTGCAAACTCCATACAGAATAAGGCTACTGCCAAAGCACTACAGTTACTGCTTACAGAGCAGACCTTTCTGTAAGACACCACTGATATTCCAAATGTAAACATACGTAAGACAGCCACAGCAGATGCTTACTTACATACAGAAACTGTGGGTGTTAGACTACAGAACACCAGTGTTTACTTCAAAAATGTCAACAAAGCAACAGTATTTCAAAACAGTCTCAAAAAATTTCAGACTCTCCAAAAATATCAAGGTAAAAGACATTATCCAGTTAACAGCAATGTACTTCACTACAGATGTTTAAGTTTCCAGTGTGACATCACACAGCCAAAAAGCAAAAAAAAAAAGTTTAAAAAGCTGCAGACAACAGGACACATTCTTCCAGAATCATAAAACTATGTAAGACTTTATATGCATTTTTTAGTTAAGTCAGCTCAGAAAAGTTTAAATACATCAGTAAAAGTCACTTGAATACCTCTTCTATAAACATGTCAAATACTTTTGAAATCTGCTAATTATGAGTGAGGTGGCATAAAACCTGTATATTCAAACCAGATTAAAGTAGTTAGTAATACAGATATGAGGTAACTACAAAATAAGTCCCTGTAAAACTTTCATCAGGGACCTCAGGTGGAGCTGTTAGACTGAGGGTTTTTACTGTATTCTTAGTGAGTTTACTATAGAACATTAAGGTAGAATAATAGCCCTGAAAATAAAGAGTCAGACTTGTGTTTCTGTGTATGCATTCAGTTTCAAGAAAAGACAGTTCAGTATTAAGAAAAAGATAACCTTGCTGGCTAAGCAGGAGATGTGCAGAAATAACAGTTTTCAGGAACAGCAGAATGTTTCATTCTCAAGGTAAAGACGTGTACTTGCAATGGAATGCTAGATAAAAATAGACTGTGAGGCATATGCAAGACAAGGCAGGGTTGGAAAGCAAGGCTAAAGAGCCATGTAAAACTTTACATGGTTTTGGTATTATTAGAAAACGCTTCAGATGCAGTCAGTTGAGTCAGTTAAGTTAGTTTTTGGACTAATATGTAAAAGCATCTTTACAGTACAGGCACTCTTGCCTGAGTACAGAAGTCAGATCAAATATTTATACTACGTAGGAGGAAAAGACTGTTTCAGTTGATATTATTCTGGAAAATCAGAATATACATGCAGAAACTTTGGATATATTTCTTAGCACTGTTACTGTTATCCAGAATTCTAGAATTTCAGACTGCTATTGTTTATCAGCACTGTTATTAAAGAGAGTATTCAGATAGCGTTAACATCTAATAAAGCATTATTAACTAAACTACAGCCTGTGCAAAATTTATTCTGAAAAGTACAAAAAGACTTGGCCCATAAAGGAGAGACTGGCACCTGTTCAGCACAAGTTTGGGTAATTAACAGATAAAGACTTTCATTTCAGTCTCATTTCAGTTGTTTCCAGTTAATTCCAGTATACTACAGTCTTATCAATTCTTTCAGATGGGTTTATTGCACATCTGCAAAATAAACACCACAAGAAACTCTAGATCCAAGGTCCTGTACTTTGCCTGTGACATATATATAGAACATGATGGAGCGACCAATACGTGACTCAAAGGAGCCACATTCTATGGAATAAACTCCCCATCTCCATGAAGCGGAGTTCATCCCTGACCCTATTCAAACAAAACATTGACCATTGGGATGGAAAATTGCAAATTCACCCCTGGTCTTGCCCCCATGTCTCTGATGGACAGAGGTTAACAGTAAGTAAGTACCTCACCAAGAGGATCACTGGCCTTAAACAGATGCCCTATGCAGTTTGACTGAAGAAACTCCAGCTGTACAGGGTTGCATACCGCCTACTCAGAGGTGATCTCTGCCTGACATACAAGGCCATGTCCAACCCAGAATTGATGGACATGCTCCACCTAAAGAAAACCATATTCCCTCAAGCCACACACTCTAGGGATCTAAACCTCACCATAACAATAAATAGGACGTGCCGGAGGGATAGATTCCTGTCACAGAGACTTCCCATGCTTTGGAACAAGATTCCAAACTACATTAGGCAGAGCTCCTCGCTAACACTCTTCAAGACAAACCTTGATGAGTGGATGGGAAACAGAAGGTTTACCTCGGGGATCGGTTCAGTGACTCTGCTGGACAGAGGCACAGGGAACTAATCTAAAGGAGTGGTGAAAGCCAATACATTCTGGCTAGGCTTATAAATGCCTTTGGGCAGATAGCCCAGTGCTTACCTATGAACCTATGAACCAGCTATTTGTCTGTATAAGACCCTTCTGGAGGATATCCACAAATTTGGGGGATTCAGTGATTGCATCCAGCTTGCAGTCATCATCTGATTTGGTTAGCCAAAGTCACCCCACATTTGTCTTGGTTTCAAAGAAGTATATTCTGAACAGAAGAGGTCAGACTACCAATCCCTGTGGACACCACTAGTAACAGGCCTCTTGCTGGAGGCAGATTCTCCCACCCTAACTTCATGTGTTCTATCCATGAGCCATTTGGATATCCACTGGGTGACATAGGGATTTATAGGTTCATAGGTTCATAGGTGTGTGCTGGGCTGACGGCCCTGGAGCCTATATAGGCCTAGCCCAAGAAGATTCCCTGGCATCATACCACCCAAAGTTAGTTTTTCCCTGGCATTATGCCACCCAAAGTTAGTTCCCAGTGCCCCTGTCAGGCAGGGCCACTGAAGTGATCCTCGGGGTGAACTTCCTATTGCCCACCCACTTGTCGAGAGTCGTCAATAAATTTGTGAGCTTGTCTATAGTAGCTGAGTGAGGTATTATGTCAAACACCATTGCCAGCACATGGTAGGCAGTATGCATTGCTGTACCCTCATTTATGCTCTAGTGACCTTCTCAAAGAGGTCCACCAGGTTTAGTAGGCATGACCTGCCCTTAAAAAAATGATCTGGGATAGGTCAAGTGTTTGAAGATTTCCTATCTCTTTGTTTTTTAAGTCCACAATAATTATTTTCATAGCCGTGCATATAAGACTAGTTAAAATTATGCGTCTGTAGTTCCCTGGATCTGTTGATGGTCTGCCTTTGTATAGAGAGATTACCACTGTAGTACTCCTTTCCCAAGGGACAAAGCCTGTCTGGAGGCTATAGTTGAATAAATAGTCTGGTGAGACTGACAGGTTATATTTCAAGCTATTCATGAGACATCCTGGTGTATTACCATAGCCCATCAATGTAATGTTTAGCTCTGGAGAGTGCAGTGAGGATCTGTTCATTAGTAATAGTTGGGGAGAAACAGTACGATTATTTCCTTGGGGGTAACTGGGGAAGATACATGCTGAAATTGGAGCAAAATTTATCACCCAGCAAATTTACTATCTCCCTCAGTTCAGTATAAGAAGCTCCATTTACTATTAGTTCATCACACTGTTGGGTGTTCCCTTTAAGATTGTGTACATAACTGAAAAATGTCTTATGGTTATCCTTAGCCTGGGAGGCTATTTTTACCTCAAAGTTAGCTTTGGTGGGCTTGATTATTACCCATAGTTGCTTGCTGAGATGGATGAGGGAGTTTTGTGCCTTTTGGGCATAGTCCTTCCTATTTTTGGGACAGGATTTTCTTTCTTTTGTTGTAAAACCCATTTATACTGAAGGTTCACCAAGAAAGCTTGTTTTTGGTGTTTGTCCTAAGTTTATTTCAGCTTGATATTGCCATTTCTATGCAGTTATTTACATGTTTGTACAAGGTTCCCATAAACATTTTAACATAGGCCACAGTATTCTCTGGGTTTGGAGGGGGCTTGGACTTTAGCTATGCCATCAAATAATAGGACGTAGTCAGGCTTGGAAAAGTTCTTAATGGTTCTAGAGGCTGCTGGAAGTTCAGACTCTACACATATTTCAAGAGTAACCACTATGTGATCTGATCTGACCAGTGTAGACAGTACACAAGGGGAGTCGAACATTCTCTCATATTTTTGAGAACCAGATCCAGGATATTTGCACCTCTAATAGATGTGCAGACCATACCTCTCAATCTCTCAGAGCAAGAAATCTGGACAAAGCCATTAATAATGGGGGGAACAAAGGCATAAAAATAGGGACGCTTTTTTAAATATTGCTCTTACAAACTTAGAAAATTGATAGACTAACAGATTTTGCATTAACATGAATTTCATAAAGGGTATAAAGTCTGAAACCCAAATGTCTATCATTATTTCTTTATTTCAACCCTCAGTGATTTACTAAAGATTTGTCAGAAAAACACAACTTTATGTGAAATGGGCCAAAATATGAGGCAAAGATCTGGACATTCTGTGAAAATATGTACAATTGAGAGGTATGGTGCAGACTACCTGTTTTAAGGTCTTTGCATTGACAAAATGCAGAAATATTTGAGCCTGCATGTTAGTGGTTGTGTATGTATTCCAGTCTATGGTGGGATAGTTGAAATCACCCATGAATATGATGTTTGGCTGCATTGTAAGTGACTCTAATACATCCAAGTACATAGTATGGTTATCTTGGGTCATAGACAGAGACCTATAATTAGCAATTATATCCCATGGAACTTTATCTATGGTTAATTGGACATGGATTAGCAGAGGTGTGTCACATTTTTTGACCAATTTTAAGGTGCTTACTTTTTATGTAGATTGATACATCTCCACCTATTGTCCCTTCTTGTGTGGTGGCTGGTCTAAATGTGTGGAAGGCGTTATAGTCTTTCACTGCCAGGGTGCCTTCTCTGGGTTTAAACCATGTCTCAGTATTTGCACAGATGTCAACATTCTCCAGGGTTAGGAGTGCTCCCAGGGAGTTGAGCTTCTTGTTGAGACTCCTAACATTGAACAGTTTATTTTGAGTAGAATGCATTATATTGGAAGGTTTATCAGATTGGTATTGCCTAAAAAAGTTACTATAGAGGTGGATAATGCTTTGGCAGGTGGTTGTGATGTTACCAGTTTTGTGAACATATAGAAGGTCACTCAGTGTAGGGTAAGTTAAGGCCTTGTACACTAGGTAGAGGCCACACCACAGAAGTCTGTAAGAGACAGAGAAAGAGTGTGAAGGCATTTTGCATAGCTCATAGAAATTGGGCCTTTGATTTTCTTAGTGGCAAACCATTGGTTGTCTTTCAAAATGCATCATGTGTCTGGATAAGTACATGTCAAAAGGCATGTTATATTCTATCTTGGGGCTAATATGGGAGGAGTACACATGTATTAGTGGCTCAACAGGTAGCACGCTAACCTTTGGTGCTGGAAGATCAGAAGGCTATGAAGTATTTTCTCATGCCTGATGTTTGGATTAATTTTCCTATACTGACGCTAAAGTGCATTATGGGGGGTGCTGCATTGCAGTGTGTTCTATCCTTCAGATGAGATGTTAAACTGAGGTTCTGTCAGTCTGAATTGGTCATAACACAGGAGGATGTAAAAATCCCATAGCACTTATTGAAAAAAGAGTAGAAGAAGTTCCCCAAGTGCTCTGACCAAATTTTTTCAAGTCTGTATTAATGTCACATTGGGTCTCCCCTTAAAAAGTGGGCACTGGCCTAGTGAGACTAATCCACTTGCCGAAGAATAAATAAACAAATGACATCTCTAGACCTAGAAGAAATAGATGTAGTAATCAGTTGGCTTAGTAGAAAGATTTTCTAAGGACAGTAGAGACATGGTGGTCGAAGGAAGCTCATTGCTCACAAAAGTGCTCCTCTCCCTAATTGGTGATTGTGAGTAGGGTGTCACTTTATGTGGATGGCTGCTCATGTTTTTCAAAGAACATGGTATACATATCTTAGCATTTAATTTATGGTCATGATCCTGATTCTGTTTGTTTGCACATGTTACACCACCTTGTAGGATAGCTCCAAGTTTGAAATAACCTGTGAATCTGGTCAACAGGAGACTCCTGATATCACCTTGGGCATAAGAAATTAAATAGCCACAGAAGCAGACCCAAGGAGGAGTCCTGCAGGAATTCCACTAGTAGTGAACTTTTCAGAGGAGACAGTCTGCCTCCGTATTGATTTGTTGTGTTGTGAGCCACTTCTGCTGGCCAGAAGGTAAAATAAGGATTTACATTTAGTTTGATTAGTTTGCCTATGATGTCTGAGTGTGAAATGATTTGGAAGGTCCTGGGTAGGTCGAGGTACATTATATATATATATATACAGATTTTAACCTCAAACAATGCTTCTGTGACTTTTTAAAAGAAATTCACTAGACTAAGCAGCCAGGATCATATTTTCAGAAACCCAAACTGGTTTTGGTCATGGGATTGTAAGCTGTCAACATCTGCTTTTATGAGGTCCATAATGATGTGCTGCATTATCTTACAGATAAGGATAGCATGATCTGTTGTTCTATCTCTGCACCAGTGGCAAAAACATTTGAGAGGCTGGGGTTAAACTGATTCAGGAGTGGCTCAGTGAGGCAGTAGTACATACCAACAAGGAAATATCTCAGCACATCTTCAATGGCTACTGAACCAATGCTTAAGTCTTAAATGTTAAAACCTCTTCAGAGTTCATCTTTTGGGTGAAGATATAATGCCATGTATGGGGGGGCCGGGGGTTGAACTAAATTTAACTTATCAGCTAACATGTTGGCTATGTCCACAGGGGCTGAGTGAGTTTTTCAGCATAGTACATTGCTTGGTATTGGCCTTAAGGTTTCTGACAGCTGAAGGAGAATCATGGTTGTTATTGCTAGAGGTTGTAGCTTTCAGTTCATACTTGGAAACAAACTCAAATACAACAAACCAAATTTATTTTTTAATTTCTTAGAATAGATTTAGAACGAGGTGCTTTCCATGTATTCCTAACAGTGAATATTTTTTTCTTTTGTTGTACAGTTTGTTTATACCAATGTTATACCACAAGTCCTGGTAAATGTGGCACTCAACTTGTCTGAGTAGGACAGATGTGACTCAGTCAATGGCATGAGAATAGAAACTCTCTGCAAGTACAATGCTTGTGACTACTTGGGTATTGAAGGGCAGGGGCTATTGAACCACTTCAGGTCGTTAGCTCACTTCAGTAGCTTAGCCTTAAAGATATAAAAAAATAGCATGGTTTGTGGGTATTTTTTGTTTGGTCTTTACCATGAACAATATAGAATGGTGGTCAGATCTGACCAGTGGCTGTATGCTAGAGCACAGTGGTGTTTTATATGAGATGACCAAGTCAAGTAAACCTGAGGCCTTTTTAGGGCAGTGCACTATTTGGTTTAGTGCTGATGAAATATAAGAAGCATTGTCTGTATATTCTGTAGTGGAGTATATCTTCCTGTTTATAAATGGATAGTTGAAATCCCCCAAAATAATTGTGTTTCATTCAGTGGTGAGAAATTCAAGCTTGTTTAGATGTACCTTATGGGTAATGGATATCACATAAGTAGGATTTGTAATTTGGTATGACGAGACAAGGGATCTTATTTATAGTTATGAGAATGTCGAAGAGTTCAGAATCTTGCTGTACAAGTCTAGATGTGATAAACTTGCAAATGAATAAGGACACACCATCACCTGTAAGAGAGGTACCCTCAGTAGAGGGCTGAATGAATGGAATGCATTTATATTTAGTAGGGAGTGTGTGTTATTACTGCACAGGAGCCATGTTTCAGGGATGCAGATATTAGTACTTTCTTAGGTAAGAAGTCTTCTAGGGAGGGAATTTTCTGTGGCTTCAAGTATTCAGCAGTATTACTTTTATACTATCTTGATGTAGTTTGGCTCAGTTAGTATTTGGCACAGACTGCTGCTGCATGAAAAATTTCCTTGGAGATAGAAAAATTGTCTATATACAAAAACTCACAGGCTAGAGATGCAGGACATTCCTTGCAAAATAGTTAGGTCTTTGTTGGTCTAGAGGCACATGCTGTTGACCATCTACTTCCAGGCAAGCATATAATACCTATGTGTTAACCAGTTAGGCCCAGTGGATAAACAGCTCCTTTTCAGGGGGAGATCACTGAGCAATTTCTGGTTAAGTGACTTGCTCAAAGTCCCACAATAGGCAAATAAGGAACACTTTAAGACAGGAATAACAGCTCAGAGCCTTAACCCTATTCACTGTCAGACTTAGCACATATCTGATACCCTTGAAATGACACCAAAATCTGGCCACTTATTCACGTTAGTTATATTCAGTTTATATTATTTTAAAAGGTAGAATGATGCTGAAGATTAGGTCATCCTCATGTACATACTCAGACAGGCCTAACGTGTTCCTTTATACAATCAAAACATGTGTGCATGTGATTTTTTCACATCCACATGAATATCAGCCAAGTCATATGTGTACCTAGGGGTAAGTGACTTGAGTAACCCAGTAACATGTCATATCCTTGTACCTGAGAGACAGTTCACAATCAGTATTTCCTTGTTCAGCCTAATGAGTTGTGTGCATGTATTTCTCACAATAGGGTAACCTATTATTAGGACATTTCCATATGTGGTGAATGGTCCAAGAAACCTTATCTTCTCGTGTA
>NC_056730.1:647085413-647285413 GCF_019279795.1 Protopterus annectens | reverse complement strand
CAAGCATATTAATGACAGCATGCTGCCGAGGGAGAGCTGAGGAACATGGATATTGAATCAGTGTTGTCTGTTTATTTATTTTAAAAAAAATGCATGTTTGAGCAGCGTGGAGCACAGGAATGCCAGGCTGTACTCACATGTAAACCACTGACACATGCCAGACATCTAAAAATAGAAACCAGATGCAATTAATAAACATAATGACATTTTATGTGTTTTATTGTTTTTTTTTTATTTGGCATTTGTGTGGTGTGGCACAGACCACAGCTAAGCTGAGCGGAGCCCATACTTATGCATGGCAGACACCTGCCAGACATCTAAAAATAGAAAATGGATGCAATTAGTTATTTATTTATTGGTGTGTTTAAGCACGTTTGCATGGTGTGGCACAGTGCTTAGAGTACTGCCAACAGGAAGATCAGTGGTATATGTGAAGGTATACCAGATTTCTTAATATCCACGGAGCTAAATGGGTAGAGTTAAGGCTGTATGTGTAGTAGGTCCAAGGTTCAAATACATGGAATTCAGAACTTGTCTGTATTTTTGCTGCATACGTTATGGACAAAATTTTAAAATATAGCTCCGTTGCGCTCTGTGCAACTGTGCTCAAACCTTATAAGCACCACAAAAATATGGTAATGGCTGCCTTTTGTTACGTGGTGTTCAGCTTTGCTAAAACCACAATTGTGCTTGTTTGTGAGCTGCTCAGCTCTGCTTGGCTGGTTTGTGCATTGCTAAACAACACAGCACTTTTTTGAATGTTGCTCAATGACATGCAAGGGCAAGAAAACAGCCTATATAAAGTACACTAGGTGGGAATTCTGCAGAATCCACTGGATTTCAATCACCTGTCAATACGGCTGATGGTGTTGGAGAAGGTGTGCGCTTTCAGGCACAGCAGTGGGGCATTCAGGGGACCAGGGTCATGGTTGGGCTTCTTGTCAAAAAACATGATGATAGGCTGCTGCAGGGCAGTTTCCAGGGCTTGGACTTTAAGGCAGAGAGGCCTGGGACTGGCTGGCCAGAGAGCTCACCAGTGTTACTGGTATCCCCAGCACAGGTGAGCAGTGTAATCATCATCATGACAACCTGAAAAGATGTAAGAGAGGAGCCTTGGACACCTGGGTCCAATAAGTGAGGGTAGGGAATGCCCCACATGTATCTAAGTACTTTTACCTCTGTTTTACCAATATGTAATCTAAATGTCTGCAAAACTGGTATGCATAATGGTGTACTTCTCTCTCAACAGTTGCAGCTGAGAGAGTTTGCAGTGTCGAGTCTCATGCCGGGTGCCTGGCCAGGATGCACCACAAGCGTGGTGAGTATGGATATATTATGCCAACTGTAGTGCAATAAGCAAGAAAGAGTAAAGCATTAAATGCAATAAAAATATGCAATAAAGTCTATAGTGCAATAAATGTGGAATTAGAGCTGTAGTACAATAAATGAACAGTCCTGGGTTCGAATCCAGTGCTATGTAGCAGTATGTTTTCAGTATCAGTCACATAATACTTACAGTTTCTCTCTCCCCAAGAACACAGAAATGTTATGGGTGAGTTAGCCCATATTATGTGCAGATATTGTGTTTAGATCTCACAGAATGTTACACTCAGTAGCAAGAATGTGTTCATCAGCATTGTTGATTCAGAAATAAAACTGTGTAATCCCAGTATGGCTGTATCTCTTGCATGTCTGTACTATCCTGCTGCAGTCAATTATTAAATTATTTGTAGTTTTCCCCTGCAGTCAGAGCTAGTGGGTTCAAACCCCAGGCCTGCTAACTAAACCATGATGGCTGTCTAGTTTGATTACTGTACACAAACTTGCCTCTCAAGTGTCACATTTTCTCGTAATGTAATGAAAACTGACTAATCCATCTGTCACATGTTTACCAGATAAATTATTACCTGGAATGCAATGTATTACCAAATCTGTTTACCGAACACCCTGGTAGTTATATAAGTCCACATCATGTGTAACTGTTCTGAGCAGTTCTGTACCTGCATTTGTCAGTGCATGGCTCTTATTGTCCCATGCTATCAGCTTCAGAGGTCTGTATGTGCTACAACAGCTATAGGAGAATTGTAGTCACTGTAATCACAACTGTCAATACATACCTGTAGAAGTATGTTGTCAGGGATATCATCTGCAATGTCACTAATGGAATATTTTTCTCTTTCTCTCCCCGCCTCTTATCTTAATTTATTCATTATTGTACTGTATTATTATGATGTTATATTAACATATTATTTTAAACTAACTATATTTTGGGAAATGTAGTTGGTTATTGTTATGTGTCATTATGATTTAATATTAACATATTTTGTTAAACGAAGTATATTTTGGTAATTTGGTTGATTATTTTTATGTTTTATTATGATTTAATATTAACATATTTTGTTAAACTATATTTTGGAAAATGTGGTTGATTATTGTTATGTGTTATTATGATTCAATATTAACATATTTTGTTAAACTAACTGTTTTGTTGGTCTTATAGTTTACTTCACACTGGCATGCTGTTACCATACTGACTGTTATGATTCATAATGTTGTGTTGCACATAATATACATTAATATGTATTTGGATTAATAAATATGATGTTCCATTCTGTTAATACTAACTATGGTTTGGTTGTTATTAACTGTAACTTATTGCTTTACCTTGTGTACCACAGCATGGTCAAGGTAGGGCAGTTCCAGCTGATCCCCCTACCTTGCCTCAACCGGCCGTGACACCGGGTCCCAGTACATCTAGGACCCAGACAGATGGTGCTCCCTCTGCTGCTCTTGCACTACCTGCAGCATTGAGTAGTAGCACCCCAGGAGATGGGGTTTAGTCTTATACACTATAGCTCAGTACTTATTGCACACACCACACATTAAGTCCATTGTATGTGTGATTGCAGGCACATTACTTGTACATTACACAAACTTGGTCTGTGTTGACCAGCATTTGTGGCCTGCAGTGTAATATTGCTTCATACTGTTATCTGCATCTAGTATCCTTGCAGTGGGTTAACTGTAATTATCTTACCTATGTGTGTACAGTTACCAATATGGCCATATGTAGCTGCTTGCAGTTACATAGGTATACCTGTGGGCAGGGACAGGTTGCTCTATCCATACATGCGTTGACAACATTATAAATTACAGCACTTGCTCACCTGTCTACGTGGTGACATCCAGCAGGCACAGGGGTCTGTGGGTAAGTGGAATTTGTATAGTTGCACCCTTAGCTTGGATCCTTTGAGCAACAGTATCGCTGTGTGATAGTGGAGATTTACACACCATTATTAGGGTATGTCAGACAATACAAACATCCACAGACACATATTTCAGTATATAACAGGGACGTATATATAACTGTAGTTGCATGTGTGTGCATGATATGTATATGGGTTGTGTAGATATATGGGGGATGTATGGATCATTATATCCCTCAACTTAGGAAAGTATCATATATTGGGTCTAGGACACATGCTCGCCTAGCATATGTCTGAATCACAAAATATCGAACACACATATACGAAAGCGCTTAACATCGAAAAGCGCTTCCGTGTATGTGTAGTTCAAAAAATATCTACGTTTCTGCAGGAGGACTTTGCCCCCCTGCACCCCCCACACCCCCCTACTTTATTATTCTTACTCCGAGATCGCACTACAGTGGGGAAAAGGGAATTTTCCCTTACCCCGCACTGTAGTCCGATCTACGAAATAGGCACACATACACGGAAGCGCTTGTCAATGTTAAGCGCTTTCGTGTATGTGTGTTCGATGTTTTGTGATTCGGACATATGCTAGTCGAGCATGTGTCCTGATCCCATATATTATTCCACTTCACAAAGGTGGTAATTCCTATGATTTCTCTTATTATCGTCCAATTGCCATTCTATCCCCTCTATCTAAACTACTCGAAAAATGTATCTACTCTCAAGTAATGAATTTTCTAAACTCACACAATCTTCTCTCCTGCACACAACATGGATTCCGGCACCACCATAGCACAACAACTGCTCTTTTCTCTTTACTAACCTGGTAAACCAACACAGAAACAACAACAGCTTTGTATCCGCTATATTTTTAGACCTCTCAAAAGCATTTGACATGGTCTCACACTCCCTACTTCTAGACACCCTTGCCTCTCTAGCTTTTGCCCCTCCAACTATTGCCTGGTTTAAAAATTATCTTGTCAGACAGGCAGCAGTCTATCCAATGGCAAGGCATGCTATCTCCTCTACTCCCAACAATCACAGGTGTACCACAAGGCTCTATATTAGGTCCTATTCTTTTCTCGATTTTCACTAGCAATCTTCATACCTCCACCCAGCCTGCTACACTCATACAGTACGCAGATAATTCAACTCTTATCTGCTCTTAACCTTCACTTACCACGTTACAACAACTCACTCAGGATTCCTTTAGCTTAGTGGAAAGTTGGATTACTCAGATCCAACTTATCCTAAATCACAAAAAGACTAAATTGGTTCTTTTTCACCCCCAACAAATCTATTCCTACCTCTCTATCCTTCTCAATCACTTCCAAAAATGGTACTATCATCACCCCCTCTGACCACAACAAACTCCTGGGTGTAGAAATTGTCAAAAACCTATAGTTTGATGTCCACATTTCACAAACCATTAAAAATGTCCATAAAAAATGGAAACAGTATACAGACATAAAAACTTTCTCTCAAAAAAAGTGAGAATCTCCCTAGCCCAAACCCATCTATTGTCCACTCTAATGTATGCGGCACCAATCCTTAACCATATCAGAAAACATGATCTTGCTAGACTTGTGACATGTTACAACAAAATTGCCAGTTTCTCTAATAACTGCACCTTCATAACCCATCACTGTCAAGCTCTAAAGGAACTACAATGGGTAGAATTTCCCCAACTACTCAATTACCATCAACTAATCATTGCCTACAATACTATACATCCTGATAGAACCCCAGCACTAAGTCACCTACTCATGCCCTACAAATCAAATTGTCCCCTTTACTCCACTAACAAATCACTCCTTTGTATCTCTAAGGCTAACAACACTGCAGGTAAAGCATTATTCTCCCATAACGTAGTTAAATCCTGGAATAACCTTCCCCCTGCTTTATTTTCTGCCTCCACTATTATGCTGTTCAAAAACTCACTTAAATTACACAATGAATTTCTGGCTATGTCCGTGCATTACCTAACCTTCACTGTTTCTACCACCCCAGATAGCTTCATGTCCAGTTATACCTACTGTAATTTTTCTACAGTATCAGGAATTATATTTTCTGCTCAAGTTTCTAATATTTATACCAGCTCATGCTAAACTTACAGTAATTAATTTTTATAAGTAGTCTCTGTCTGTCTCTATAGTCAGTTATAATGCTTATCTAGTGTCAATTTTTGTTTCTGTATCAAAAGTTGTATTTTTTATCTAGTGTCAAATTTTGTTTTTGTATCGAAAGTTTTTTTTTGCTTCTGTATAGATTATCATATTGTTATCATATATTGTTCAACTATTTGTTTTTCTGTACTGAATGTAGAGCTTTTCTCCCTGAGCCTCCTCTGTGAATGGACATGTGTCCAGTCTGACTATCCCGGTAAAAAAATGTACAATAAATAAAAATAAATAAAATTTTAATATATATAGCTATATGTATATATATCAGTACATATCCATTTGTCACTACTTTGCGATAGCTATACTATGCATGTGAGAGGATCATAATGGAGCTCATAAACAAAGATATAGGGGACTTGCAGACATTGGACCCGACCCAGTTTGGCTTCGTCAAGGGCAGATCATGCCTTCTGAACTTGGTCGACTTCTTCAAAACAGTCACCAAGGCCATTGATGAGGGAAAGGCAGTCCATACAACCTACCTTGACCTTGCAAAGGCTTTCGACACAATACCCCACTCGGGTATTGTAGAAAAACTTACCAGCTTAAATGTAAACCCATATGTCACAAGATGGGTTGCAAACTGGCTTAAGGACAGAACCCACAGGGTTAGAGTTGCTGGCACTATGTCAGACTCCAAGCCGGTCACAAGTGGTGTCCCACAGGGCTCGGTCCTTGGCCCCCTATTGTTCGGCATCTACTTCTCAGAAGTACAGGCCAACATGGGAGGACTTTGGCTGACAAAGTTTGCAGACGACTGCAAACTGGGCACCATAGTGGAAAGTGCATCGGACATGGATATCCTTCAGAAGGGACTTATGGAAACAGATAGCTGGTGCCAGAGCCATGGCCTGAAGTTAAACGCCAAAAAATGTATATTCATACCCTTCGGGAAAAACAAGGTAACCCCAAGCTACCATATAGGTGGCAATCCACTAAGCACAGAAGAGGTTATCAGGGACCTGGGGACCCAGGTTGACAGTGGCCTTTCTTTTGACACTCACGTTGCTAACGTGGTTAGAAAGACCTTCTACATTGCCCACCTGATCATGAAGGGATTCACATCCAGATCTAGTGAGGTCATTGTTCCCCTGTACTCTTCACTTATTAGACCAATGATCGAGTACAATGCCCCATTCGGGATGTATCTCACCCGACATCTGCAGCAATTGGAGAAACCCCAAAAGTTCCTCACCAAAAGGATAAAAGGACCCCAAAATCTGCCATATGCTGCCAGATTGAAGAAACTCCAGCTCTATTCAGTCGCATACCGTCTGCTCAGAGGTGACATGTGCCTGACATACAAGGCCATGTCCAACCCGGAATTAATGGACATGCTCCACCTCAAAAAATCCAAATCCACCAAAACCACTAGAGCAAGCGACTTAAACCTTAGCACGGATATAAATAGGACATGCTGGAGGGATAGATTTATCACTCAGAGACTCCCTATGCTGTGGAATAAAATCCCGGTCCATGTGAGGCAGAGCACCTCGCTGGCTCTGTTCAAGAGAAATCTTGACCTGTGGATGGGAGATCGTAGGTTTACCCTGGGAATCATCTCTGTGTCACTGCTGGACAGAGGCACAACAAACTAATGGGTACAGTATTTTTTTCATATAAGGGGTGGCGTAAGCCACAGAACTTTGGGCTAGGCTTATAAATGCCTTAGGGCAGATAGCCTAGTATAAACCTATGAACCTATGGACCTATGAAGTAAATTAATCACCAACTAATATACCCTGCAAATAACCCTTAGCAATCTCCTTGCTAATTTACCCACCCTTATAGGTGTCAAAGGAGCTCAGGGACAAAACTGTATTGGTTTGCATGGCAAGGTCTGTTAAGGGCCTAATGGTCATTAGCCTAGTATAAACCTATGAACCTATGAGCCTTAGACAAAATTTCAAAGTCAGTATGCTAGATCAGTCTGATCTCTAATCCTGTTCACAATCTAGAATTTTTAATAGTTTCTTCTTCTTCCCCATTTCTATCTATTCTTCAGCTGAGTCACCCCCCCCCTGAGTATTTTTACTTCCTGTTTCTCCTTTAGCCAAGTCTGCCATTCATTCCAGACAACTCTTCTACAGCTCTAAATTCTAATCATATATTGCTGTAAAGTCATTTTAACTGTGTCCTTAAACACATCCCACTAATTAAGTAATTCTTTTAGACTGTTGGGATAAACCACCCTTCCCCTCCTAAATCAACCTAGCATACTAGTCCCTATAGTAGGCAGAGTTACAGAAAGAAACACAACACATCCAATATCATTGAAGGATTCTATCCTGTTTTTTTTTTCAACTTCCCTGAAAAAGTCTTTTTGACACTAAGAATTGTCCTTTCTTGTCTTGAATTTGGGGTATTATGTTGAACTCAAATAGCTTTAGATGAAGTAAAAAAATCTCCATTCTTCATTGGGTCTTCACAATAGAATACTCCCACTAATTTATAACCTATTTTACTGAGCTTATGGGTTTCAGATTGTGATGTGTGAGTTTCCTGCTGAGCTGTTATGTAGGGTCTATGTTTTTGGCATATTCAAAAACTTTAACTCTCTTAACAGATTTTAGTAACCCATTGACATCCCATAATCCTAAATAACACTAAGCAATCATATCTGTCCTCACATCCTTTAATTCCTTCAGGATTTCTGATCACCAGTGCTTTAAAACTTTCTCCATAAAATCAGGACACCAAATAAATAGGGGGTCAAACCTTATTATACCATGACCCCCCATTAATATTCCAAAACGTGCACGCTGATTGGCCAGCGTGCACATTGTAAATCGACTTATACTAATGGAAAAAGGTCCAGTCGCCCGGACTTTTTCCATTAGTATAAGTCTTTTTTTTAAAACATTGTCTCGCTATGTTAAAAGAGTTTAACATAGCGACACAGGTTTAAAAAAAGCAACGGAGATCTCCGTTGCCTTTTTTAAAGCTGTCTCGCTAGGTTAAACTCCTTTAACATAGCGACACAGTGTGTAAAAAGCAACGGAGATCTTGCTTTCTCCGTTGCTTTTTTTTTAAACCTGTCTCGCTATGTTAAATGGGTTTAACATAGCGAGACAGCTTTAAAATAAGCAACGGAGATCTCTGTTGCTTATTTTAAAGCTGTCTCGCTATGTTAAACCCATTTAACATAGCAAGACAGGTTTTAAAAAAAACGCAATGGAGAAAGCAAGATCTCCGTTGCTTTTTACTCTGTTTCGCTATGTTAAATGGGTTTAACATAGCGAGACAGCTTTAAAATAAGCAACGGAGATCTCCGTTGCTTATTTTAAAGCTGTCTCGCTATGTTAAACCCATTTAACATAGCAAAACAGTAAAAAGCAACGGAGATCTTGCTTTCTCCATTGCTTTTGGCCACAGCTCTGATGTACTGCGTGGGCATGAGCAGTACATCAGAACTGCCTCGGATACAAGACAGCTGCGGAAGGGCAGCAAAGAGGCATTATACAATGCCATTATTTAAGAAAAGTAATTATTTCTTTTCTTAAATAGTGTCATAGTATAATAGCAATAACCCACACCTGGGTGTGGGTAATGCGGGATTTACCCACGGTTGTCTTTGTTTGGTTCCTCGGGCTTCGCCCTCGGGACCAAACCACGCCAACCGTGGATAAATCCTGCATTACCCACACCCAGGCGTGGGTTATTGCTATATTATTCCCATCTGAAAAACATCCACCTTTATATCCATCCACAACCCCTTTTTCCAATTTTTACATATGGCATGTCACTTCAATAGTGACAATTATCCAGACCCAAGGTTTACACCACCGGGTGGCTAGCCCTGCCAGTGTAGTTCTGCACCACACGTGCAAGCAGACACACACACACACACACACACACACACACACACACACACACACACACACACACACACACACAGACACACACACACACACACACACACACACACACACACACACACACACACACACACACACACACACACACACACACACACACACACACTATGGCCATTCTAGAGTGTCCGGTTCACCTACTGCATGTCTTTGGAATGTGGGAGGAAACTGGAGCACCCAGAAGAAACCTACGCGAACACAGGGAGGACATGCAGAGTTCACACAGAAGGCACCTCAGTCGAGAATCAAAACAGGGAACCTCTTGGTGTGACGTGATAATGATATCCACTGCACCACTGTGTCACCCTATATATTATTTTAAACAAACAGAGGATTTATACCATTCACACTTTCCAAGACAGGGTATAATTTTAAGCCTATATATACAATATACAAGTGCCAAAACTCTGAAGGTCTGCACTTATATAAAAAATAACAACTCAACAGAACAAAAGATAAAACAGAATAACTGCCACCCAAATACTCGCTCCATGTGTAACATCCTTCAAATGTAATTATATCATCAAGTAGTCCAATCATACTTACACACATCTGGTACAATAATCTGTAGGCTAAGCTCTTAAATGTGTCAATGGTAATATGCCATTATATGAGATTCAGATGAAGCCTTACAACTTCCACTTCTGATATGCACTTTGTAGGCAGACCAAAGCTCTTAATTCATTTCAGAAGAATACCCATTGGGTGTAATGGGCCTTATCTGGTCAGGAATAATAAAACTAAGTAAAATAAGAAACAATGCTGACTTTTAAGCATATTTCCTGCAGCTTGGTTTGAACTGTTGCCCTAGTGTTAATTTTGGCACTAGTGGAAATTATCTTAGCAGATTACTGGAATAAAGGTGGACATTTTGTAAATCTGAGTTATGCTTTATGGAGTCAAAGCTGAATCAGTACTCTACTGTCATTATCACTACTTTTCTTAACCAGCAGATGAAATTGCCTTGTGATCATTTTCCCTCTGTTTAGTTTTGTTTAAGAAATAGTTCAATTACTTGGCACAAACATCAGAGCTAATGGCCAAAAAGCAGAAATTAAGAAATGTGATTTGCCTATAGACAACATGTGGACATAAGGGAAGTACTGTACATTAATGAAATGAAAACATTTCTATTATGATACTGATATATAATGTGGTAATTATCCTTTAAAAGATGTACGACTGTGTTGATACACTTGCATTATTTAATACTAGTAATGAATAACCTCTGCAAATTCATCATTCCACCTTCTATATTTTATACTAGAAAGCTCTTCTTTCTTTTTAAGTTTTTATAAATATATTCCTTTTCAAAGTAAATTGATATATATATGTATCTATATCTATCTATATATTTATATAAACACATTTCTGAATTTTGTTGAAATATCAGTTAGTCAGGAGTTTTTCTTGCTGACTAAATTTTGTTGTCAAGAAAGCTGTCAGTATCTGCACCAACATCACTATAATAATATAAATGGGGTATCCTTTCCCCGGTATTGTGTGATCTTGGAATATGTTTAAATAGCTGGAGGTATGGTAGTGCAAATATTGTTTTATATGCATGCTCTGATGTAATATCTTGGGTCATGCACTATGTGCCGTCCTTGTTTCTTTTTAATCTTTTATGTCAACATTTTTAATGCTGACTTTCTGTTATTTCAGTTGTGTCTAGTATATCCATATAAAACCCTGCACTGCTTTCGATTAATTAAATGGGTAAACTATTTTAAATTAAAATATACTAAAACATATAATTATCATATATAAACTACTAAAGGTAAAATTCATACTTCAAAAGAAACAGATGTCCATTTTATAAGTGCAATAAGGCACTTGAGAGTGTGCATGGGAAAATATTATAGCATGCCTAGGGATTATAAGGTATTCACTCTATAGACTTGTGCATCACAATACCTCTAGATGTGTGATAATATCGGTATCATGGACATCCCCAAGTAATTTACTGTATTGACATTATAATACATGCAAGTGGTATAATGTTCATCTACTGCAGTATGGTACCTTACTACCTAGAGACTTCAACGGGCATACTTTGTGCTCACAGAATACAAAATCTGACTAGGGTTTATATCAAACATAGTTCATATAATCAAAATTATCAGAGATTTATATATATATATATATATATATATATATATATATATATATACATATATATATATATATATATATATATATATATACATATATATCTATATATATATATATATATATATATATATATATATATATATATATATAAAATATTGCCTGAAATGCTGGTTAAGTGTGTTGCAATTAAATAACTTAAGCCAACCATATAAATGCAGCATAGCCTTTTTCTGTACAATAAAAATATTAAAACACTTTTAATTTATTTAACTATTATTTGACATATAACTGCTGGAAAAATGCTGCAGCACTTATAATGTGTTGCTCGTAGTACAAGAATGTCAGCAAAAATTAGAACATTTAGTTAAATCAGGTCTATATGTGGAAGTAAAAATGATAAATACAAATATCAAATCAAAATAAGAGTTTCACTATTCAAGCAAAACAGCTCATATTCCAGGAAACTAGCAAACAGAACTGATTTACAAGTAAGTGGTTTGGTAAACTATGAGAATGGGAATCCTAGCTAGTAATCTAGGGTCCCATAAATATTGACACATAGCAGAATGATATCTGTACAGCCGGAGATCTGAAAGCATTATTCAGTTTTACTTTTACCCACTTGAAAATTTTGTGTTCCTGAAATTATTCTCTGTACTGTTCTCCAAGGCATAACCGCATCTGAGTATACCATACTTCTGCCAGATTTTTTTTTTTATTAAACAGGACAGAAATGGAATGATAGATAGATATACTGGCAGATAGACAGACAGAATATTAGACATATGCATTGATAGATAGAAGGACAGATAGCTAGATAGAAAGACAGCTAGACAGATTGTTAGACACAGACAGGCACACTGATAGACAGACATACAGACACAGAGAGATGGGCAGACAGATACACTGATAGACATACAGACAAACAGAAGCATAGATAGATAAGTAGGCAGACTGGCAGATAGACAGTGAGAGAGAGCGATATTTAGATAGGTAGAGACATTAATATGGAAACAATAGAAAAGTATTTTTTGAAACCTTCAGAGTGCAATTATGAAAAGTTTATGATCACATTTCATATTTAATATAGATATAAATATGCCGGGAATGTGACATGCTACAGTGCATTTTCTTTTATAACATGGCACAGAAATATAGGACATTAAGTACAGATTAAAATTATGTAACTGTTGGCACAAGATGGATTTCCAGTAAGATCTGTATGTATTTTATTTCTTTTTCTTATACAAATGTTCTACTATATATGAAATATTTCTTTTCCTAATGAGGTGAATTCCAAAATGTAAGTTTTCAGCTGAATAAGTAACTCACTGTTTTATTGTATCCTGTATACACTGATCAGCTGTACTTCTGAAATGAAAGCTCTACATCATCATCAGTTTTAGGTGCCTCATTCTTGCAATTATAAAATGTTTTAATAACATGTAACCTATAAGTATGCTTCTTTTATACAATGCGAGTGGCTTTAATTTACAGTATGGCTCACAACTGAGTGTTTTTGCTTTTTTCTAAAGCAACTACCCCAGTAACACAAATAAGCGTTGCATGATCTTTAACATTTCTTGAGTAACATGCTGGTATGTTTTTCCTTCCTTTAGTAAGGGGTGGAACTTCCTCTAATTGTTAAGTATGCCTCTTGATTTTCATCTGCTTAATATGTGCTACTGTCACTCTCCACATTCTGCTGAGATATATGCATATTAATTACATGTGATCGATATGACTCCTCCTTGTGATTGTATGCTAAAGTAATTTATGCTACAATCTTTCTATTTTAGAAGATTATTCACTTGTGTTTTCAAGCCACTTTCTATTGCATGCTAGTTTTTACCTTATCATGATTTTAGATAGCAACTCTTATAGCATATTTTCATGCATCTACATAAATTTTCCGTTACTATTTTTTTTATTTAGTGCCTATGTGCACATATAAATGCCTATTTTGAAGGTTTGCATAGGTGAGAAATACGAGACTAATATAGGATGTTATTAGCATTAAAACACCTCAGAGAGCAGAAATGAAAGGTACAGAAAGCACAACAATGTGAAAAACATTGAGATACCCATGTATAAAAGGACATAATGAGCTGAAGTTACAAAGTTGATTCATCATGAGTAAAGAAGCATATAACATATTTCTTTTCTCTGCACATTCGTTTTGCTCCTGCTTGGCCTACATTATTTCATAAGATCACAACAGCTGTGCTTCAAAAGGTATCTTAATGAGTAACACCATATCAAACAGTACAGCAATATAGCTAAACTTCAAAACTAATGATAGCCATAGTGGCTTAAACAAATATATTATTAAGAATTTTATTTCACATTGATATGTTTTAACCATGAGATACAATTTTTTCTTTTACCTGATTGTTATATCAGTTTAAAAATATTTCCCACTTTATGATTATCTTATTTACTTTTCTATGGATGGTGGGAAAATACATCCTAATTTACTCAGTTATTGGTTAATCCTTAACCTGTCTGTTATCCATGGTGTCTGTAACCCTTCTTGAATAACTCAAATAAGTTGAGTAGGTATGGTCATCCAAATTGCCTTGAAAATTGTAAAATGAATAAATGATGAAGAACTGTCTCCTTTGTATCAGACAGAAGAAATTATCAAACTTACAAGCTTGGTAGTTGTAGTCTGGAGGCATGATAAACCATTGTGATCGTGCCATGGATTATCTAAAACATATGCATGGTCCTTAAGATTTGCAAAGGAGTCATGCCTGTAACAATGTTTTTGTTTGAGTAAGTAGTGTATGCTGAGAAAGACAGAGATAAAAACTAAGGTCTGAATGGATAAAGAAATAAATTTATGAAGTTTATTTATGCTGAGATGTGGGTGCCCATGCATATTACTCAGAAATGTAAGAGACTATCTTCTTTCTCCAAAGATTGCCATTGTTGTCAACTAGTGTTGAAGGGTAGCAAGTGATTAGATAAGAAACCAAAACTGGGCCCGAGTACAAGAAACAAATGTTCCAGTGTAGTTTTTCAGTCATCTAATCAGTGGTTGCTATTTTTGTGTAAGTCAAACTACCAAAGAATTTCCTAACTGTTGAATGTTTTTTTCTCATTAACCTTTCACAGTGTTGAATCATGTTTTAGGCTGGACTTGAAAATATAGCTATATTTTTTTCCATTCTCCCTCACATATAACTTCCCAAGATCAATTTGGATCAAGTCCTTTTGGCACTTTCCAAAACTAAAAACACTACCATGGGTCTGTACAATGTCCCTGGATGTCTGTTGAGAAGCATAAGGTCCAACCTAGAAAAACCTGCCCATCATCTGGTTAGGCATGAAGCCCTCCACTTGTTATGTCCCCAAGGTGTGGAGAGAGGTATTTGTGGTACCTTTTCATAAAGGTGGTTCCTGTCATCCTCAAGGTGTGGAGAGAGGTACCTGTGGTACTTTTGCATAAAGGTGGTACCTCTACTGGTTCTGGGAATTACAGACCTATTAGTCTCAATAGTATTATTTGCAAATCCATGAAATGTATTATAGCTGAACTAATAAAGAAGGATTTATGGTGACCTTATATCCTTGGATACATACCACTTCAGCTTTGCAAAAGTCAGATTATGCTTGCTCAACCTGGTCCAGTTCTTTGAAAGGGTTACTGAAGCCATTGATAAAGAGAATTTAGTCCACATCACTTATCTGGACCATGACAAGGTCTATGACACTACCCCGTGGGGTAAAATTATTGACAAACTCTGCCATCTCATCATTAAATCATGCATAATTGGCTGGTCTGGTAACTGACTCTGAGACAACCCATACCATTAAGGCTAGATGTATTTGCTCTAGACAGAAAAATATCACCAATGGTGCCCCACAGGCCACTGTCCTAGGTTCCCTCCACTTTGGTATGCATATATCTCTTATGCCAAAGAACTGTGGCTAACCAGGTTTACTGATGATTGCAAAGGATGGACTGCACCTCTGGACATTCCAACATAACTAACGTATCAAAATGAAAACATGATCACATTAAGGGGGCACTGCTCAATGACAGAAGTCTCAATAGCAAACCATGCGACTTTGAGGTTCTCCTTCATTTGGAACATATCCATATTGTATAAATGCTGAAACTTTGTTTATATATTCAGAAAGCAGTACCTCCATACCTGGGGTTTGTGGCTACCATGTCTTCAGATCTTGTGGCAACTATGATGGCTTCTCCATATTTATAAGGCACCATATCACCTCCAGACTGATTAACAGAGAAATATAGAAGGACCAAGCAGGCAATGCACCTCAGCAAATGTGTAGAAGCAGTCCCTTAATTCTTCAAGGTTCGATATCGCTTGACTATACAAAAACCACAAACAGATTGAATTTTTGCTCCAAGCCACACCAAACAGGACCAGCTATCCATTTACAGCCCATTAAAGGATGCCCTCTGTGTCCCTTTTAAAATCATGTAAGTTTCCTAACTATATTCAATGAACTCCTTATAAACAAGAACTCCATTATTTTGGGAAACTATAACTACCCCTCAGTAAACTGAAGCACCTAGACCTCCAATGTAGGATATGCTCAAAACATCTTTGATTTAATAAACAAAAGTTCCCTGGGTCAGATTGCTAACAAACCAACTAGAATGCATACTATTCTTTTTTTTTAGCACCTTTATTGAATTGTCACCCAAGAGGTTCTCTGGTTCGATTCTCGGCTGGAGCGCCTTCTGTGTGGAGTCTGCATGTCTTCCCTGCTGTGATGTTTAATGACATGCAGGTAGGTGTGTGCATGAATGGGTGTGCCTTCTTTGAAGGTTGGGCATCAGGCTGTCACCTCGGCACTGTAAAAATCCACTGCCAATCATTAGCAGACCAGAGTTCCGCTGTGGCGACCCCTAACTGAGAAAAGCCAAAAGACATACTATTGAATTGTCACTTATGACACAAGCAAACATACATTTATATAAAAGAAAACAAATGATGTTAACATGTTCACAGTTACAAACATTATATCTCACATATTGTCTTTTATACAATTATCATCAATCCATCATAACATAAGTTGATCAATTCCTGCCTTCCTTAAACATCTGTCCTCCAAAACATTATTCGGCATGTATTGTTTCAATTTTTTCTCTGTAATTTGCTCATACCCTTTTCCGAAGATCCAATTTCCAGTTCTTTTATCTCTGTTACAATATTTTCTACTTGAAATACCATTGGTTTAGACTTTGATTTCCATTTTCTAGTAATTGCTTTTTTTGTCAGCCACCAGAATTAAACATAACAAGACTTTAATATATTTAGGCAATTCAGATCTTGTATCCCAGCTAAACAAATAATTTCTATAGTTACACCCATTTGCCCACCCAATATTTCTGACAGAGTACTCTGTAGAAACTTTTTAAAGTCTGCCAAATCATTACATTCCCAAACATATGTTCCTAGTTACCCTTTTCTTCCCCATAATACCTCCAACATTTGCCATCAACCTGAGGAAACATGCTTTGGAGTCTGTTTGGGGTATAAAAATAACTATGCAAATATTTCCAAGCAAGAATCCTAAATCTTCGAAACTGTGTTGCATATTTGAGATCCCTACATATGTCTTCCTATTGTTTTCTTTTGAATTGCTTATCCAGTCTCTCTTTGCAATCTTTTCTAACCTCCTCTAATTTATTCCTACAGTTATCATGCAATATTTTATATGCCATACTAATTTTCCCTTTTTTAACAGCAGCTTCAGTTCTAGATTCAACTAAAAACTCTACCAGAGCAGGTCTTTCACTTAGGATTTCCCTATCCCTTTTCTTTGCTTATGCTCTGATATTAATCCCTGATAGAGAAAGTAGTCTCTAGTCTGCAGTCCAAATGTCTTCTTGGCCTATTCCCATTCTATTACCTTTCCCTCTTTAGTTATTTGCTGCCAATACATTGGTTCCTTTGCCAGTTTTCATCATCCCCCTATTGCCTATTCTCTGCCTGGAGGCTGACTTAGAGGATTAAGGAACTGTTAACAAGCTGTTTCCTGTTGTTCAGAGGTGCAAGGTTGGATTCCCTTAGCTTCCAGTGAGCAAGTCATTTGCCCAGACACTATTTCCAATCTGAGTCTGAAAAAGGCCTATGGAGATCAATACTATACCCTGAAAATAAAATAAAGTACTCTTAACTGCCTTCATATCTATCTGCAGAATCGCCTTTCTCCATTCTCATGTTGGCCTAGTTCTTAGAATATTTTCTGCTACTTTATGAATGTAATATTCTGCATGACTGTTGTTATTCTCCTTAAGGATCTTTATCCAAACTCCAGCTCTCTCATTATTTCTTGAATTTCTCTCCTGCTTCATCACCATCCATTTCCACTTTGAATTATAACATTTTGCTTGTGTTATGTATATGAACCTTAACTGTGTAGCTCTAAAATATCCTTTCAAATCAGATAGTCATAAATGACCTCGTTCTATTGGATGCATCAGCTTATCCCACTTGACCTTTGTACTCTTCCTCTCCCAGATAAAATCATTCAACTCTTTGTTAATTACTGCCCATATTGTCTCCTCTGGTTGATAAAACAATTCCTTACCTCTATATAAAACTAAAGGAACTAAAATATTTTCACTGCTTGTATCTTGTTATTCATATCCATAAACAAGAGCATCTAGTTTCTCAGTTTTTGTATTATCTTTTGTTTAGTCTCTTCCCACATATCCTTAGCTGCCATAATAGAATCCTTTTCAAACTATGCTCCTAAATACTTCATCTTACCATGTCGCCATAAATATGGGTATTGCTGAACCAATTCATCAGTGGGTACATAGTTCACAAGTGTACATACCATTTTTACCTGGAACTTATGAATATAGCTTCTTTGTGTAGTATGCACCTGTTATCTCATTCCCCAGTAAGGTCTAACCATAAACTCATTCCCTTCATCTTCCAGATCTCTAAATCCATTGAAACCAATATTTTAAAATTCAATGATTTCAAATTTACTAATCCCATTAAATGCTTTGATGAAGTTTTAAAAGACTGTTATAACAGCATCATCCCAGATGTTGCCATGGCAGGTAGCTTCACAAAGTAATTTTATGCTAGCTTAGATAAGTGTATAGAACTGGCAGTCCCAACCAGATCTGAATATAATGGGAATTTTGAAAACATCCTGATGGCCTACCAACATAAATAAACTTTACAATTAAAAAACTCTTTAAAGTATATATGAGATGGGTCTATATTAACTTAGTGAAAGCTTAAAAAAGCAGCGCTGATTTATCGACCCTATGTAAGTGAAAGCTGACAATCCCGAACACTCGGAACAGCGATTTTTTTTCCCAGGGGAAAAAAAAAATTGCTGTTCCACAAAAAAAATAAATAAATAAATAAATAAATAAAAACTTCAAAACATTACATAAAGTGGGGGGCTTCACCCCCACACCCCCCTACTTAAATATGCCAACTCTGAAATTGCACTACAGTGAGGAAAATGGCAAAGTAATAGAGGTGGCCAAGCGATTTCTTTCACAGGGATAGAAATCGCTTATATGCCGTTTCGCTATTTTACAGTTTTGTGTTTTCAAGTTCGATCAAGACGCATTCAAAGGATTGCGTCTTTGATTATATAATAGGAACCCTAAGAGATCAAAAGATCCTGATATCAGAGATACATGAAAAATTGACTAAAAACTCGAAAAATACTATTAGGTCTACTAAAGCAGGCAATAAACCTAGGTTAGCTTTTAAAGCTAAGGATAATTACAAATCCTTCTTTAGCTACATTGAGAACCCAAAAGCTAACACCCAACAGTGCTTTGAATTTATTCATAATGGCACTACCTACTGTTATCCAATAGACATTACCAATGTACTAGCAAAGAAATTAGGGGTACATTTTACCCTGGAGACAATTATCCTAAATGCAAGTATCCCTCAATTTCGCATACCCTGCATCATCACTAAAAAACATATGCTGAAAGTTATCTCAAACACACTAAATACTTCCTCCATGTGACTTGAAAATATACCTGGCTGTTTAATAAACAGTATTAAACAAGCTCTGGCAGAACCACTCCTTAACTTATTTAGCATGTGTTTAGCCACTGCTTTTATCCATAAGGTTTGGCACACACAGTAGTGATATCATTCCATAAGGGTGACCTCCACCACTGACTCTCAAAAATTATAGGCCCTGTAAGAATTGATAAGACTGTGAAATACTGGAATAAACTGGAAATAACTGAAAGAAACTGGAATGAATGTCTTTATCTTCCAGAACTGTGTTGAACAAGTGCCATTCTCCCCTTTATGTGCCAAATATTCTTGTACTTTTCAGAATAAAAGTCTGCATACACTGTAGTTCAGTTAAGAATGTTTTATTATTTACAGAGGAGGTAGATGCTAACAATATCTGAATCAAATCTTAATGTCCATAGCTTCTGCACTCATTATGCTGTCCTTAAATTCTGTACTTCGAATATCAAATCTTACTGTCTCCAAAAATAGTGCTGATAATTATGTCCATAGCTTCTGCACTCATATTCCTTTCCCCCTAAATAATTATTTATTTATTTATTTATTTATTTACATTTGTTACCAGGTAAATGTCTGACTGGGCTGAAAGCCCATTTTCAGTGGAGACCCAGGGAGAAAAGCTCCATATATATGAAAACATAATAGATACACTATTATACTGTTTTACAACTTATAAATACATAATAAAGTTACAAAAAGTAAATAAGAAACAGGTAGTTATACAAGGTAAATACAACAACAAGAAAAATATAAGGTTACAAGAAAATAATTGAATAAGAAACTAATAGATACCTGTGTACTGAAATACATTAGTATGGCAGATGGATATAGCAACTGTAACACTGGCTAGAGAAAATGCTGGGAAATGAAACCCTGCACCTGGAGTAAATTAAAGATAGGAAGGCAGAGACAATTGAGAGCGATAAAATATAGTTATCAAGAGTCTGAAATAGACAAGAAGTAAGAACCCTAGACAGGATTAGAGCATGGACAGATCAAGTGGTTGGTGAGGTATTGCTAAGGTTTTGCTTAAATTTGGCAGTGTTATTAAGTTTAAGCAAATGTTGTGGCAATTGGTTTCAAGACCTGAAAATTTTGTTAGAGTATAGTGAGTCGCCAAAACTGTTTGCAGATTTGGTTACTTTTAACAGAAGTTTATCAGAGGATTGAAGGTCTCTAAGGTTAGTATTAGTTTGAATTAAGTCTTTTAGAGCTGGACAGGAATCAGGTTTATATAAATTGCTGTGGGCAAAGGTTTAGTTATAGCAAATTGGGTAGTTTAATCCAGTTGAGCCTTTTTAGGGCTAAACTAAACAGTGGTGTTCTCTATAGTGTAAGTTAGCTGCAAATTTGGCTATTTTATAACGTGATTCTAGTTGAGTGAGCTCAGCCTTTTGTAAATTAGTGATGAGTACAGGAGAGTGGCGAGAAGAAATGATCTGGCTGAAGCTAGTCTAGAGGCATTTGTGAGATAGGATTTGACTCTATAGAGTTGACCTAATTTTATATGAACTTTTTTTATAGTTATTGCTAGTGTGACACCAAGGAGTTTGGTGTTATCTACTGGTTCAATAGCAGTTTGGTTTGAGGAATTGATGGTAAATGAAGGGCACTTAGAGGCTGATTTATTTTTAGTGAATACCATGAGTTTAGTTTTTTTGGACTGAGAATGAGTTCATTCTCTGCCAGGAAGGTTTCCATGTCATGCGGTAATTTCTGTGTTTGTTCCTGGAGTTCAAGGGTGGTGAGAGCTGAGCAGATGAAGGAGGTGTCATATGCATACTGGATTATGGTAGCAGTGTGCAGAGTATTAGTAAATATGGTAATAAGAAGAGGGCCTAAAATAGAAACTTGAGGTACACCTACTAAGATAGGGAAGAGGGGGAGAGGTTATTAGCCAATTTGATGGCTTGTTGTCTGTTAGAGAGGTAACTATGAAACTAGTGAAGGGATGTGGAACTTAGGTTATATGCAGCAAGCTTACTGAGGAGTTTTTCATGAGAGACAGTGTCATAGGCTTTTGAAAGCTCAAGAAAGACTGAAGAGACAAAGAGGCCTTTGTTTTTAAGGAGGTTCACAGTGTCACTGAAACTAATCAAGGTGGTACTGGTATGGTACTTGGGCCTGAATCTGTGCTGTAAATTGGAAAACATGTTGTTATTCAGCAAGTAATCAAGTGAGTTGGTGGTGGATGCATTTTCTAAGATTTTGGCTAGGGGAGAGAGAAGACCAATTGGACAATAGTTGGAGAGGTCAGTAGAATGGCCACCTTTATGGAGTGGTATGTTGTGAGAGATTTTCCAGATATAGAGGATGTAGCTCTCAGAGATGGAATTATTGATGAGTATGGAAACAGGATAGCAGATAGATGAAGCAGCTAGTTTTAAAAATTCATTCGGGAGAAGATCAGCAGAAGGAAATGAGGGTTTAAGCTTGGTGAGAACCATTTTGGTGAAGCTAGTTTGGACAGGTAGAAATGTAAAAGGGTTTGGGGAATTACTGGGATTAGGTATGGTTAGAGGTTTGATTGGCTTATTTTGTAAGAGGGATTCTATAGAGTTAAAATGTGTGTTGAATTGTGTGGCTAGCCTATCTGTAGTATTACAGGAGGTAGGAGGTGGGGTGGAAGGTTTGCCGGGTTTCTGGAGGTGATTAATGCTTTGCAAGAATATTTTGGGGTTATGTATGTTTTCTTATTGGGTTTGAGGAAGTAAGACTTTTTATCAAGATTAATCTGTTTTTTAGGTAGGTCCCGAGGTTGTTTGTATGCTAGGAAGTCTGATATGTTATTAGTTAAGTAGTAGGTAGACCAGGCTTTGTCACATTGTTTGAGTAGGGTTTTGGTGCCAGAAGTTAGCCAGGGTGCATATTTAGATTTGGTGTGAATTTTTCTAAAGGGAGCCAAACTATTAATTATATTCAAAAAAGCATTATTAAAATATTGGACTGCTAAGTCAAGTTGGAGTGATTTTAGGGAGTTCCAATCATGCTGTTTAAGAAGGGTGTTAAACAAAAAAGGAGCAAAGTTTCTCACATTCTGGATTAGTTCAAAGGTAATATTGTTGAGGTTGTGGAATTTTTTTCTTAGGATAAAAGTAGATGTATGGTCACTAAGTGTGTTAGGCAGGCAACCAGCTGTATGAGAAAAGATAGATTTATTTATGAGAATCCAGTCAAGGATGGATTACTTGTTAGAATGTTTATTAGTACGGGGTTGAAGATTGAATCATTTGGGTGAAATTATAAAGGTTGATAAAGTTAGATCAGTTATTAGATGAACATGTATGCCAGTCAAGATTGAAATCACCAAGAACTATGGCTTCTTGAGTGAAGTTGGTTGAAATCCAGAACAAGAAGTTTTCTATTATTATTAGATTGTTGCCGAGGGGGGTGTAGGTTGTTATTATGGTTAAAGTTTTGTGGGAGTTAACAATGAGGAGTGCAAACTATTAATTTAATGTTAGGGAGCTCTGGGAGGGAGCAGTTAATTTGTTTAGTTTAAGGGTGTCTTTGAAAAAGATGGCAACCGCCACCACATTACACTGCTTTGTCATGGTGAATGATGCTGTAGCCAGTGGGCAAGATCTCTTGCTCATTAATATGTGGCTTGAGCCAGGTTTAATAATTAATATAATTAATATTCTGGAATGCTGGATATTTGACTTGACTTCTGCATTCAGTCTTGAGTGTATGTACTAAACTTCCATGGACTGCACTGCAAAGACTTTCTGCATATCAGTCTGAAGTATATTCTAATGATACCAAAACTCTGCAAATTTCTACCCGTCTCTTTAAGCTTGGTTCCCAAGCCTCGTACCATCTAAACAAAATCTGTTTGTACTCAGTGTACTGGACATTCTTTTAGCACATTTTATTCTTACCAGTATTCATGACTGAAGGTTATTGTAACTGATTGAAAGTGCATTCACTGAAACTGCATGTAAAATGTGAAGGTCTTCTTTAATATAGGTAATATGGCTACATTTCTAGACTTATGCAAAGATAACACTGCATTTTTGTTTAACAAACTACATTTAAATGAAATCTGATATTACAGTTCTTTCTGAGATACCTGAACACAGGTAATTGTTTCTGTAGTTACTTTAAAATATAAAATGAAGACATAGGGATAACTTTAAATTTTCAGGCCTATGTAAGGTCTGTTCTACTAACTGTATTTATGGAGGATTTATTCTATAACAATTATCTATGAAAATACTGAAATGGGATTTACTTCTGTAATTACTTTATGAATATATTAATATAGGATACTATAATCATCACTAGAACTAATACAACAGTTATAAAATACACTTTCTTTATCTGGTAAATAAACTTGCAATTTTAATTTTAACCACTATGTGTGACTTGAGTATTTATGGTCTGTTAATTATTTGAAAATCTTTTAGATTGAATTTCTTAACTTTAAAATTTAAATATAACTTGGCAATTCTTTAACATGTTATAACTGCCAAACTTTCTTTTTTGCACCAATAATAGATGTATAATGAAGCATATTGCTTATTACCTTGTTTCTGTAAATCCTCACCAGATTTGGTACTAATAATCCACTCTATTTACCTTTTTAATTTGTATGCAGTATAATAGATGCCTACCTTTTAAATTTGTGTCTTAAATATCCTGTAAACACCTATGTGCTGTAATAGTAGAAGTACATTTACTACAACCTATGCCTTCTGTACTTCAGATCTATACCTTTGCATACCCTGTCAATTCTTTTTATTTTACTGTCTAATGTATAATAATTAACGTTAAGTTGTCAATCTCGCCTTTGTTCTTGCTGGTTGGGACCAGAGCCGATCCTCGTCTCTGACTCGGCCATCTTCAATAGCTCTAGAGCTGTTACTGGCTCAAAGCTACCCCTTATCCCATGATACCTAGCGCTAGCTACCCAGATCTCGTTTGCCGCTTCAGCTGCAGGTTCGTGGTACTGGCTCAGGCTCCTATATTTTTCTTCTACTACCTTTTCAATCAGATTAAGGATTTTTTTCTATCCTTATTGTATTTGTCTAGTAGTCGCTAACTAGTTCTGCAGGAGCGCAAGAATAAACTTATTTTGAGAGGGTTGCTTAAGCCTCAGGACCCACTGGCCAAGACTTTGCCAGTGAAGTCTCTTAAACCAGCCAAATCGTCAGCTCCCAGCTCGGAACCGTCATTGGCCCAAGGCTTACCTTCCACTTCGGTTCCGGACGGAACTGAGGAGGCTGCTTCCTCGTCGGCTCCAATAGTCCCCTCGGAGCCGTCAAGGACTCAGAAAAGACCAAGGTCCCCTTCATTAGAGTCCATTCATTCGGCTCCTCGGTCTCCCCTCCTGCAAAGTGAAAGTAGTCATAGATCTTCACACTCCTCTCAGTCCTCCAGGCTCTCAGACCATGATGTGCAGAGAGTGGTCAGCAGGTTATTGAAGTCACAGGCACTGGCAAAAATGTTGTTCAGCCCCCCCTCAACAGGTGTTGGCTCCGTCTGTTTCTATCGATGTTCCTCCTCTGACTCCATTGAGCTCGGAGCCGGAGTTTCTTGGGGTTCGAGTCATGGAACCATCAGCTCTGATAATGATCTCTCTTTTGGATCCGTCATTGGCTCCAATCCCATTGATAGTGCCTTCCGTCGAGGGATCTGGGCGCCGAGACTCCCTCGTCGGCTCCGAGGGGGCAAGTGGCATCGGACCCTTGTCCGACCCCGCACTCCCCCTTGGAGCATTGGCGCAGGTGAGATCGGCTCCAACATTGGTCTCAGAGCCATCTCCCTCAGTGCGGAGGAGGATTCTGGTCTCCTCGGTGCCGGAGCCTTCTCTTCATCATGGCAGGGACGCCTTCGATGTCATGAGGAGTGTGCTGGCCTCTCAGCCAGCTCCACCTTCGACCCCACTGGCTCCGTCCCCTGTAGTGCCTGCGTCGACCTCTGCCCCTCCTCCAGACCCCAAGCGTGGGGAACCAGCACTTCAGGGCACCCCATTGGGTGTTTCCTCTTCCTCTGAGGCCTCCCCTGATCATTCAGAGGAGCCACCTCAGAAGAAGAAGTGCAAGAGGAAGCACATTGACTCCCCCGAGTCTGTCACTTCGGATACCGATTTTGATGAGTTGGAAGGGTCCCCGAGATTCCCCTCTGAAGATGTTTACTTTTCGGACATCCTAGAAATACTTAAGCAGAGGGTGAACTGGAATACCCTAGCCCCTACCGAGGATGAATCTGTATTCCTGGATGCGTTCGGTTCCCGACCTTCCACCTCCTTGGTTTCTCCGCCCTTTAATCCACTAATGTCTGTGGTGGCTTGAAAGGCTTGGTCAGCCCCGGATACAGTGGAACCAACCCCGAGGAGACCAGCCAAGTTTATTACTGCACCACGAACTACGTTAACTGATAAAACATATAAAAAAGGCTCTTCAGAGGTCACTTGAATGGATTTTATTGATCACCATACACCAAAAACACTCCAATGATAAAAACGTACACGAATGCGAAAAGTCTATGACATAAAAGTACTTAGCGCTTTCACCCTGAATCACTTCTGGGCATCTTCAGAGTACTAATAAATTGTGCAGACAACTTCAAATATATAGGCGTGTTTCTAATTACACAATGCCTACCATTAGTTAATTCATAAATTAATAATATTTTTAAAGACATATATGTATGTTTTATAAACTTATTGTAACAGCACATTTGTTTAAATTGTGAACAATACAATACAATTAAGCAAATACACATTTTGTAATCAATAATATCAAGGTTGTCATAAGTATAAGGTTTTAAAATAAAATAAAAAATAAAATGCTTCTTGAATAAAAAGTTGGGATAATTGTTTAAAAATAGTGTAAACACTAATAAGTATAATAAATTAGGATAAAAATGTAAATAAGGAATATAAATATATATTTAATTTTTATTATAAATGAATTTATAAAATATCATGTGAATACACAGTCCCCGGGATTCATGAAGCTTGCGCCAGGCGCAGGCATAGCGTAGGCGGTATAATGCCAAATATGGCCGTCGAGCGATTCAGGTACGATCCAATTCCACGTGCACTGCCGGTGTACGCCAGAACTGCGCAGCCCCCGGCTTAGGTATGCCAATCACCCCATGTGCAGTGTTGCATCATGCAAATGAAGGCATATAGTGATTCATGAAGTGGTGCAGGCATAGCGTAAGCCCATGGAAATGTAAACCAAAAAACACGGTTTACATTTTCCCAAACAGAACATCGGAGCTATGGAAGAGGGCCAGATCCAGGTATCACAACGTTAACATATGCCAATGGCGAAATACACAGCCAATGGCATAAGAAAAGATGCACAACACGTAAATAACAACACTTAATGTCATGTCCACAGTAACGCACAGCACAACTGCAGGGCATGTGTGCGGAAGCTGTAACATAAAGAAATAATATAAAAATGTCATAAAATCATAACGTAATAGAAATCAGGTTTACAGCATAATACACAATGGTAGGCATGGAATACCACAACCAAGGTGCAAGGGTTGCTAAGGGCCTGCGATAGTGTTCTGCATGGTAACTATGAATTAGTAGTCAATGCCATGCAAATGAGGCAGATAATACTGAATCGCAAATGTCCCGCCGGATGAAGGTTGTACCATACGGCGCAGTGGTATAACACCGAGGAGTGGCTCAGAGGAGATACATGACATCAGCAGAGGGGTGTGCCACCGTAGCAGTAAGCACATTGGAGCAATGCAAATCTGGCCTGTCCATTGCTAAGCAAAGCTGCAGGACAGAGGTGGGGAGGAAGGTATAGAATTGTTTAGCTGAGAGCACACATGGTGCCCAAAAGCACATGTGTACAGGGATGAAAACGTGCCCAAAACCCAGTAATCGGACGCACACGCCGCAAACAATAGCACAAACAGGAAGGTCAGGGGAAGAAAAGAAGGAAATGCGGAAGTAGGGTAATTGGAGTACTAATGAGCAATCAACACCAATCAACCCACGATGGCCAATCGACGGCAGCTGACAAGTCTGCTTGCAGAAACCTGCAAAACAGGATAGGGGAGGCATTGGAATGCAAAGAAAGGAGGGGAGGTATTGGATTGCAAAGATAGGAGACCTGACACAGCAGAGCAAAGCAAACCGACAGCAGACCGGCAGTAGCACACATAACGCAAGATACGCCAGGTCCAGGAAAGTACAAATGAAAGTAGGCTGCAGGATGCACGCCAGAAAATGGTAGGTGCAATGTGCAGAAATGTAAAGGGAAGGTCAAGAGGTAATCCACAGCAGGCAAATGTAATTCAACACCAAAGGCACCACAATAGTAGTTCCGGCAGTAAAACACATAAGATACCCTGTAGCTACGATCATACATACACACCCTATGACATAATCGGTGTTCACAGCACAATAGTATAAAGTGTGAAAGCACCCAACACACACCTGTGTATTCCCAAACACCACACCATAGGTGTAAACACACGGGGAACTTTTAAAATATACATGTTGGGAGCTGCCATAGCTGTGATTCATCAGCATGTGTTAGAGACTGATGGTGTTGTGGAGGATGATGCCAACAACCACCGCAGGCCTCGGAGGAGAAGGAGAGTGTTCAGACCAGGGGCTACATGACCTGGAGATAGTAGAGCATTACAGGGTGGACAGGGACATCTTACAGCAAATAGTGGAGCTGTGCCAGCCATGCCTGAGAACCAGAAACAACAGAGGGGAACCCATCCCAGTGGACATGAAGGTATGTGTAAGCCTGCGAATACTGGCCACAGGTACCTTTCAAAGGCCAACTGGAGATATAATGGGTATCTCACAGGCATCAGCATCCAGAGTACTACACCAGTTCCTGGATGCCATGTTACCACATGCCAATGAGCAGATATACTTCCCCCGAACTCAGGAGGAGTTGGCCAGCAATATGCGCCACTTCCACCGTGTGGCACACTACCCGGAGGTACTGGGTGCGATAGACTGCACGCACATATAAATCAAGTCACCACCCGGTGAGCATGGTAGGCGCTACATAAACAGCAAGGGATTCCACTTCATCAACTGCCAGGTCATGTGCAATGCCCAGGGCATTATCATGGATGTGTGTGCTTGCAGCCCTGGAAGCTACCATGACTCCCATATCTGGCATGCCTCACAGCTGTATCAGGTATTTGTCAGGGGGGACATCCCACATGGCCATCTTGTGGGGGATGCTGGCTATGCACTGGAGCCATGGATGATGACTCCCATCAGAAATGCACACACACCCATGCAAGAACGCCATAATGAGGCACACGCACAAACCAGAATCATCATAGAGAGTGTGTTCGGGATGCTGAAATCACGGTTCCGGTGCTTGGATACATCTGGTGGAGCCTTGTAGTACTCTCCAGGCACGTGTGCCCACATCATCATAGTATGTGCCATGCTACATAATATGATCCTGCGGAAGCAGCTGCAGCAGGAACAAAATGGTGAAGGCCCTCATAGCCAACCGCAATTGCCAAGGCCATTACAGGCACAGAGGGATTCAGACCATGAACACACTGTGCCAGCCCCAGTAGGCAGACGGAGGCGTGCCCAATAAGCCTACGCCTTGGCAAAGAGGGAACGTATAGCACATGCTCTGACAGTGTAGGCCCCTACGGACTGACACCTCTCCACCTGCACACACAGTAAAATGGATGGCACACAAACATGACCACCTGTAAATTGTAATGTATAGGTGGCCCAATGTGTGACTCCTACATAGGCAGCCCTCAAACATTGTAAACACAACAGCTAGTGGAACATGGAATGCCAACACCTGAACAGTACATGAGCCTTACAGCATATGGTGGTGCTGTGTGCCTGTCACGTTCCCCGCCAGATATATATATATATATATATATATATATATATATATATATATATATATATATATATATATATATATATATATATATATATATATAGAGAGAGAGAGAGAGATATATATATGTACACATATGCATATATATAATACAGATAGAAAGGGCAATAGAGTGATATATGGTGATATAGATGGATTTAGCGATATCTGCAAATATAATAGATAGTTCAACGACATTCATAACACCTTGGAGGTACAAATAAATAGGATACCGCCAACCATGGAATGTGTAACATACCGACATGCGTAACCACGAGGCTGAAAGACCGATAGAACACAGTACTGGAACAGTACAGCCGCGAGTAATAGTATGATGATATGAAGGGACATTTAGTCACTGCTGCCGGAGTTGCGGTCCACGTAGGTACTGTGTTCAACTGTGTTTGTGAGTGCCATAGTCTAAGTGTGCGTTGAGGGTGCTGTGTGCGTCTCCGTGTGACTGTAATGTGTGTGTGTGTGTGTCTGCAACATGTGTTTGTTAGTGCCAAGTCAGAGGCAGATCAGTACGGTAGGTGTGGGTATAGCTAGCCGTAGGCATACGGTTACTACCTGTCCCACAGTAGGAGAGACAGCCCCACCCTGGGCAGGTGTGTCCTGACATAAAACAGTACAAAGGGCAAATGTCTGAGATGGTAGGACATAAATATGTCCCATATATAATGTAATAGTCATATTTAATATTTATGCCTGTATGGAAGAAACGTAAATGTTACATGCAATATGATAAGTAGCCAAAGTCACACAACATTAGGTATGTATTGAAGATAAAAGTATGTGCTAACCTGTGTACTGACCGTGGCTACGTGTTGGCCTGTAAACACCGCTGTGTGTCCTGCAAGTGTCCAACAATGACCATATGAAAAGGTGGCAACCCATGGCAAACAGGCTCTTTTACCAACACAACCACAATGACTGCAAATATCTGGGACAGAAATACAAGGGATAGCTGTCACTTACACATATCCCTTGATATATCGCTGCAATTACGGAGGTATACAAGTAGCAAGCTCACCTGCAGACGATATAGAAACCAATTAACAATGGCCCAACGTACAATCCCGTAACATTAGTCTACTAACTGTTAGCTCTCTAATTAGGGACGGAGCCCACACACATATATACGGATTATGTAGAAATGCAAGGCCCACAAACCTGTATATGCTACGTACACCCACCAACATCCCCCACACTAGAAACTAAAGCAATACAGACTGTAATAGCAGCACAAACATCCAGTCAGTCAATTACATCTGCAGAACCCTCAACATACCGTGTGAGAGACACAGTTAAAGGCGTCATGCAAAATTGCAGGCATTGTATAATGGAACAAACAGCCATGTTACAGGTTTTGTTTGCAATACTCCATTATCAGACGTTGGGATGACAGGTACACCCACATGTTGAACCAAATACTTTACCTGTCACACACAATCCACGGGGGACATGAATCCAAAGTATACTTGTCTCCATGCATAGCAGTTGCAATTACACATAACAAAACACAATACAGACCGTCTCCCCGAACGTAGGGCAAATAGGCAACGCCCAACTGGAGAATTCAGTTACACCCCACTGTTGAGGCGTAATTGGCAAATGGAATAGCTGCACAGCTGATATGCAAGTAATTAGTCACTCAGGAACACCAATTGGCGGGATGAATCCACATGTTACAGGTATCGACGTATATAAGGATGACTTGCCAGACATTCAAACCGTATGCTCATACCGAATACCAGTTGAAACACTGTGAGAGAGATAGAAATGAAATGTCGTAACGATAACAAGGTATGTAGAACGCCCGATATGTAAGGTTATGTATAGCATGATCTGTATTAATTAGTTTTACTGTATATATAGCCTGGTTTGCATTAATTAAACGTATCCACAATGCATAAAGTGGGGAAAGGTATTTATGTAGTGATGTCTTGCTGAGCATACTAACGCTTGTAGAAACTGTGCGTCCAGCAGTGGGACACAAGGTACACAGCACAGACACCACAAGGGATGCTACATGAGGGCGTTAAACAGAACAATTCCATACAACCCGCCGTCTGTGGTAGGGTATGTCCAGCAAGGACGTGCCATAGCAGGGGATAGTATATGTTGATATACTGTCACAGCACGCATGTGTATGGGCATATAACGTTAATGACATATCTAAGGTGGTCCCACTGTGCAAGTATGCTTTGCATTATGGGATACTATGTGAAATATGTGTAATGTATAGTATTATAGGTAGATATGACAGATATTCTACACAGCATAAGAGGCATAACATGCATACCACAGGTATTGTCTATTGGCATGTACAATAACAGGATACATATAGCTTGTAGGCATGGGACATTGTAATAGCATGATAGCTAATCTAAATGGAAGGGCTACCAAGTAACCATGCACAAAGGACATGTAATAGCTTCACAGGTGCATAGTGGGGTACTATCCAGTCTGGCAAGTCCATGTGTAAGCACAACTACAGTGTTCACACTAGTGGCACCTCTTTAGGGTAGTGTCCTGTGAACAGCAGAGCCATGTGTCACCTGCACCTCTGCACAGTACAGCCACTGCAGTGATCCCAGGCCTACATGTGTCTCCCAACCACCAAGGGAGGTATCACATGAAAAGTGCTACTGAGTGTCCCTGCGTGATGTACATAGGACTTATGTTCCAAAGCATGGTGAGTGTCCGGTTTGGGAATGTAACCCACAAGCACATCCCACTCATTGTGGCGTGTGTGCACATATCCATGAGCATGTTGCTCACAGTGGCCTCTGCTTATGTCGCGTATGAGGAGTACATCCATTAATAATGTTGTGGACATGGGCCCTGTCTGATCAGCAGAGGTCACCCCCTGAGTATGTAGTATGCAAATGTGTACAGATGTGGTGTCCATAGTGCAGCCGCATACTTAAACTGTCGGAGCTCAGTAAACGTCATGGTGTGTTAATGTTGTGGTATGTAAAGCTGTAGCTGTTGTGTAAGGTACACCCTAAATGGGGTGGTGTACCCTTGAATGTGTGTAGATGTCTTGAGTTCAGAGGTACAATGGGTGCCTATGTACCAGCTACACACCGAGTACAGATAGGTGTGGCCACGTAGAAGGATATCCACACCACAGTTGCAATACGTTAACCACAGGAGTGGGTGCGACATATGTGTGTACTGCAAACATGTACAATGTGATATGTATGTAGGGGGCTACCATCCATGTGATAGTCAGTGGGTGAATGGTGTAATGCAAAGGTGATGTTCATGCACCTTGTGTCATGCAGCTTGATGCCATGATAGTCATATCATGTATCTGTCACAGCGACACCCATATGGATGGAGTCAGTATCAGCTGGTGGAGCAATCATGGCTCTTTGTATGCAGGGGTTTGAAAGCTAGGCAGGGAAAGTCCCCTGTGCTAGCCTGTACCACAGGGAAGCATATACTGAACATGAGGGGCCCTATGACTGAGGACTGTGGTATGCCAAATGTACCTGACATGTAGTAGGTACTATGGTATGCTGGCCTCACTGTGTGTGTCCTGTCCATGAGCCACATTGCATAACATCCTGAGACATAGGGTACGATGTGCAGGTGGATGTGTATGTTGTCAATACCAGAATGGAGAATGGTGCTGAAAGGCAATGAGAGGACAATGTAGGATGTGTGGACTCACGTACCATCAGCAACTGCCCTGGTAACTGTATGAAAGGAGTCCACCATGTGTAGGGGCCATGCTCTGGCCCTAACAAGCCCAACCCAGGTGGCAGCAAAGGACGGGAGACCAACAATGTCTCTGTGAATGACGTCCTTGATGATGTGCACCATAGCCATGCAGAACAGTCCAGTCAGGTGTGTAGGACTATAGTCCCACTTGTGCATTGAGGTGCCACCTGTGTGTAGTGTGATAAATGCTGCTGTGTGTCATTCAGGGGCTTCAATGTCTGAAACAAGGCTATTACTGAATATGGTGGCCTAGTGGGGAGACATGTCATTCAGAGGTTGGTGGATATCACAGCCTGGGACATTGGAAGGTGACATGGGGCCAGTGTCCTAGGACATATAGAGTGCAGGTCAGTACTGTGTAGGTGCGACCGCAGGGACACCACAATGTTCCTGTATGGATTGTGGCCCTGTAGTGAGTGAGAGGGTGTAATGTTAGCATTGAATCCATCCTCCAGCATGTTGCCATCATCACCTGCGTCTGTAATGTTCCTGATTGAGTGTTGTATGTGACAGCAGATGTGGGTGTTGTCATCGACTACTGACATACCACCATAATGCTTGGTGGTACACCCCAGAATGTGTCACAGTCATGTTTATGTAGCTAGTCTTGGAGTATGTGATGAGGGACCTTGTGGCCCTACCACGGCTGACCAGTGAGCCACCCCACCCATGGGAATGTACACCACTGTGCAACAGCCTACACCTGTTGTTGTTGTATGTCCATGGAACATGACCACCAGAGTGGCATCTGTTATCTAGTGTGTACCATCATGGCTCTGTGTGGAATAGCATGATCCATGCAGTTGTGTACATGCTAATGAAGTGCACTGGGGTATGTGTCAGCATTTGTATGTGCATTGTACACCTGCACGGGTGTCATGATGTGGCTAACAAGGTTGATTAGCATATGTTTGGAATCCACCAATGAGGGGATAACCCCAGGTGTGTAACACCAGTCACATGGTGGTAGTGTTCATGTCAAGGTTAATGTAGGTCTTGGAGGTGGTGTGTATGGATTGATCCAGCAGAGCGGAGGTTATGACTCATGGATGCGTTGGTACATGAGTGGCTATCCCAGTTAAGTGTGGGGTAGTGTCAGTCACACATCAGTAGTAGCTGTCTGAGGCCCACTGTCCAATATACCAACAAATAAGGTATGTTAACCGTAGGGTATGATGTTGACTCTGTAGCTTGTTACAATGTGTATAGCGGTCCCGGACACAGTTAGTTGCACGTGGAGCACCTCTGATGCATTGTGCTAAGTAACTAGCCAGGATGTGTGCACAACATAGTGGGATATGGGAACCCCTCAGCTGTGGGTGTGCCGGTCCAGGTATGTGCCTGAAAGGTATGGTCCGTCTATAACCTGTCATTACAGGTGTGCTCTGCAGAGCCTAGAGGCAGGTCCCAGTCACTGCAGAGATGTTTGAGTGGTGCATTATAAGGTGTGCCTTGCCTGCGTGCGTCACAGAGGAAGATGCAAGCATTGTGTCACATGACCCCATGTTGTGCTTGCCAGTTCCCGTTCTGCCGGTGACAGTTATTGGAAATTGTGCAAAACAGGCAGTATAGAAGCAGCAAGAGCCTTACATGTCAGCTGTACTCCCAGGGCTGACAGGTGCAAGTCATCTGTGCCACAGCATTGAGTTTGACCAGGTCAGTCAAAGCAGACAGATACCAGATGCCTGTGGAATGACAATATGAGCATAGGCAACTGTTGAAGTGACACAGTCGGTCGTTGTACAGTGGTATCATGTCCGGAGAATACAAAATGCTCCCCAGGACTTGGCCCACACCCTCAGGGCTATAAGACTGGTGAGCTATTGCATGTCCCTGCACACGTAGTCTGTGAAGTGGCATCACAGGGCAGTCATACTAACATGGAGAATGACAGTCACATCGTACCTGGTGAGGTGTGGCATGGGTGCATAGGTTATGTTGCAGAAGCAGTTACCCGACAGCAAGATGTAAGCGACTATCGCCTTGTGTAGCCTGCTGTGTGGAACTGCAGTGTGACTCCCTACAGAGTCACCTATGACTGGTGTGTTGTGAATGTTATAACTCCCTATTGGCTGTATGTGATGGGCACACATGAGTCTGTGGGCTATAAGCTGGTGATGTTGTCTTCCATGATGGGGGCTACCTCTGGTGCCTACACTGAGTATGGAGACGTACTGCACAAGTTGTCCTCGTAGGTGTGGCCAGTGGTGTAGATCATGTGAGACTACATGATGGGTGGGGTGTGTTGCGAATGTTACACATCCCCAAATGACTGTCAGGTGCAGTCAGGGTTGGTGACAGCATTACCCCCAGCCATAGCTGTCAACCTCCTGTCCCCATAATGAGGAACATTAGCCCTCATACTGTGACAAAAGGGCAAAATGTGGAACACTTACAACTGGCTTACTAACAGCTTCAACTAGGAAGGGCATATGATGGCTAAAATAGGCTGGTTTTACGTATAAAAAAGATATTCTAATGAATTAATATGATTCCCATCTATTTAGCCATGGCTAGCAGGTAAACAATTTCCAACAATGAATGTGTGACAGACCCTTTCAATGTGGAACCTTGAGGAACATGCACCTTTTAGAACCCCAAATGAGGTACGTTCCTTGTAATGAGGTACACTTGAGAGCTATGCCCCATCACGGCTGCAGAAGTGCATCCCCCACAGGCTGTAGTGTTGTATGTTGGGAGGTGAGCATTGAATGTGTACATGAAACAATTGCTCTATTGCCACATGTATGACATATCCCTCATATAGACAGGCAGTAGCACTGGTACGTGAGAGTTGGACATGCCTGTATATACAACCATGTCCCACAGGATATGTGCGTTATGTGCGTACAACAGCTGTTGTACCATAAGCAAGCTGGGAAGTGTAGGACAGCCAGTGTACCTGTGGGAAATGGTGTGGAATGGGTGCTATAGTAATCAGTAGCTCATGACATGCTCACAAGTTCTGAACAAGTGCCTAGCATGACCATACAATACAGATAGGGTGTTGGATAATATCAACCCACAAGTGGTGATGACAGTCATTTGGGTGGCACCGCACTATAACCCTGCTGAGTATGGTGTGCATGTCCATGAACCATTATCACTGTAGATGTTAGCAGTACAGATGTACAAGACAGCATGGATATTTGATTACAAATACCTTTTTATGTCACAGGAGTGTTCCACCAGTGGCCTATTGACAGACTCACAACTACAAAAGGTGCAAGAGTGACATGTGCACATCACACCAGTGCCAGCTACAGTAAAACAGGATTAATGTGTTGTACCCCACTCTCATTGTAGCCCATACCACACAGACAAATGTTAGGCATCTGTGTATGTAAGGCTGTGAATGGCCATGACCTATCAGTATAGCTGTGTCAGTGTTGTGAACAACATACAGAATGGGCTGTGTGGGTGAGGTGTGTGACATATGTGCACAGTCTGATGGATGATACCAGCATTGTCACCACTAGGTGAACATCCCTGTACCCATAAACTACTACCTAGGCTGTGGTCAACATTATGGACACTGTGTAAGGGATGGTGCTGTGCAGTGCACCCCCCGACTTGGTGACGTCTCCAGGCCCCTGTCAGGGTGCCATCCATGAGCACGGAGATCACTGGACAGGCATATACAGCACTGTGGTGACCAATATTGGATCACATACCACCTTTAAGGGGTAATGGCTATGCATGGATGTGCGATACCAGCCTTCACAATCCTCACCTCCACTATGCAGCATGCTGTCTACCTTGCAGAAAGACATTTGCTACACCATGATGATGGACATGCTACATGTCCATATCCTGATCTATAAGACATATGTCATGGACAGCCACCGTCCTAATACTAGGATCGCCACAGGTTGGACAGATCCCTGTGCCATATATGTGACATACTCCCACCATACCATGCAACCCTGTCCATCAAAGCTGCACATGTCATCCCAGTCATACATGGTGTGATGGCTGCATGGTAAATGTACTATCAACTGACTGGATCAGTAATGTGGCACTGATGCACCTTGCGATGGCATAATGGCTGTCTGTTACAGCTTGGAAACCGTGCCCGCACATGCTATGGTTTATAACCATCCCTGCGAATGTCGTCTGACTAGCCATTGTCCCATCTCTATCACATGTGCAATACAGGCGATCCATGGCAGGATGTTTAACAGTTGTACAGTGCTGTGTAGATGTATATGGCAAAACGGATGCATGTAAGGGGTCCATGCGTATGTGTGCATTGTCACTGCTCAAGTCCATTACGGCTGTGTCTGTGTTGATATGTGACATATACACAGCATCTAGGTCAACAACATTACCGCAGACACATCCAGGCATGTGCAGATAGGTAAGAACACAAGTGCAGGCAAATAGACATGCCCACAGCAAGACAGCATTTACATGGAGTATGAACACTGTAATGAGGTGACACACATATATGGTGATGATATCCAATGCATAATGGGTGTGACATGTGTGTGACACAAACACATCAGTCATGTCAGTGTCATGATGCTTTGCAAAGATAACTGTGCAGATGTAGTAGATGTCATAGAAATGTATGTGCAGCAGTATCTCTGTACATCTCTGAAACTGTGACCTGTCACCATCATTATGTCTTACAGATAATGCCCGCACGCCTCCCAGCATACAGCCGCCAGGAGGATGATGTCCTCATCCCACAGCTCCATGACAACTATGACTTGTTGTTCAGCCATGTGCCACAGCATGCCCAGCTGCGGGATGACCTGTAGCAGGATCTACGCAGGAGGGTGAACGATGTGGGTGGCCATTACTGCACCTACCAGCAGGTGCGCAGACACTGCACAGACTTGATACGACATGCAAAACAGCGTGCCACTGCAATCGCTAGGGAACAAGGTGGAACAGGTGGTGGGCCACCAACCCAGCCCCCACTCACTCACACCGAGGAGCTACTGGCCAGTCTGGGGACACCCAGGGAACAGCATCCAGAAACACTAGCTGCCATCGTGGAGGTGGGTGTCTCCCAACCAATGAGCCTGGAGTTGCCTGGTAAGTCAGTACTGCACATATGGCTATTATATCCCATGTAGTTGCATGTGTCACTGTACATTATGTAAAGTAACAACATATGCAAGGTATGTGGACACACATGCTGCATACTACAGTATGCTACGCTGTGTATGCACACATGTGCATACTATATGCTATTACACAGGTGAATGTGTTCACATGCACAGTGCAACCTGTGGCTGTCATACAGTCATGGATAATGTTCATACTGGTGTGTCACCCCTATACAGGTACCTCTGGCGTGCCGCACAGACATGAGTTCATTGCAGGTGAGACTGTCATCAGTATCAGGCATGTTACAGTGTAGATCTATTTGCCATGTGGCCAGTTAACACTTGCACACCTGATGTTTGTTCCAGTCACGATATACAGGTCGCATCACCCATCATTCACACAGGCCACCCATGTGCAATATATACAAACAAAATGATACACCGACTTGAAACCACAGTACTTGTCATTGCAACATGTGTGGTCAGCTGTGAATACAATGGTGGAGGTGTTCTACAATGGAGGCATATGTAGTATGCATTGGAACAACATGTGTGGTACGCACACAGTACCACACAGTGAGCTGTGATATGGGCAGCCCACAGGTGTCACCATTGTGTCATATGCCCCTGCGTTGGGTGCACACATTGTGATGTGCCACCTGACATGTCCCAGACACGTAGTGTTCTGTCTGCAATATTGTCACACTATCGCATGACCTATACCCCACATACCAAACATACAACCCGTTGTCTGCGTAGCCCTGTGGATTGTGACATATCTGACATCTATGGGTGTATGTCATATGGGACAACACAGATATGTGAGATAGGTTGCCATCACACACATTTGGCCAACACATGTGCACACATGGCCATGGGGGATGGCCAGAGACAGGTAGCCACACAGTACATGGGATGTGTATACACCCTGTTGCACATTGTCCACACATGGTCCAGTTATAGCCTTAGTTGACCGATTATACAGTTGATGTGGTACACTGGACATCCTAAAAGCCTGTGCACAGCTACTGGAGGTGTCACTGAAGTCTACCATATACGATCTGTTGAAAATCACGACTGTGTTGCAGTAATGGCTATGCAATGTGTACATATTATGCATTCTACAGCAATATAGGCGCCTCATGATGCCATGCAATGGCACGGTGTCTGTACTTCACACTGTATAGCAATGTAGACGGCTCACACTACCCTCCCATACTCATGCACATTTGCTAAACATGCATTCTATCTGTAGGGCATACAGACAACACTGCAATGTGAAGCCCATTATGATGCTGTACATGTGTCAGGACACCATTGTGTCAGACATGTATGCATGTTAATGCACATGTCAGCAGATTACATGTCAAGGTCACGTCAGCCATGTGTACTGTTATCCTGTTCTGGGCCACATGGTGTATCACGGGGATGCATGCATACTACCATGATTGTGTGACCTGCATGGCTACTGATATGACACCTGCTTGCTGTGGTGTGCACCCCAGGGAGGTATGCTTACTAACACTATTAATGTCTGAGCTGCATGCCCTCTGCTGTATCACAGGCATGCTGCATGCCATCTGACAAATCACATGCATGGTGTGTCTGTGTGTGTGTGTGTGTGTGTCTGTGTGTGTGTGTGTCTGTGTGTGTGTGTGTGTGTCTGTGTTTGTGTGTGTGTGTGTGTCTGTGTTTGTGTGTGTGTGTCTGTGTTTGTGTGTGTGTGTCTGTGTGTGTGTGTCTGTGTGTGTGTGTGTGTGTGTGTGTGTGTGTGTGTGTCTGTGTGTGTGTGTGTCTGTGTGTCTGTGTGTGTATGTGTGTGTGTGTGTGTGTGTGTGTGTGTGTGTGTGTGTGTGTGCCTGTGTCTATTGTACTTTACAGTATTTCTTTGCATTCACAGGTGATGTAGGTGCGTTACCCTCCTGCGGTCCATCTGATGTTAGTATCCCCACAGATACTAGTGGTGATGAACATATGCATGAGGTACAGGCAGGGTTGTCAGGGGCTGAATCTGTGCGAATGGTTACCATCCCAGCTATATCCCCCTCTTCCCCGCACACAGTTCTGCTGCCAACACATACCGCATCACCAGTGGCCATAGAGGAAGGACAGTCAGCATCTGTTAGCATGGAACCGGAACGTGTGGTGGCTACAGAAGGTGTGTCTACACACCATGGTGTCAGTGTAATGACTGCAGATGTGCCACACAGGCATGTGGCCGGTGCTGCTCGTAGGAGGACCTCTGGCAGATATGCACCTGCAGGACAGAGCTCAGCAGCTGGTATCACCAGATGCATGTTCCAGACTGTAATGGCGGCACAGGCATGTGCTGAACAGCAGAACAGAGAAGGGCAGAGGCTGCAGAGGGCTGCTATCCATACCCTAAATGACAACATCCAGGCATTGGCAAATGCTCAACAGCAGATTGCTGATGTTCTGGATAGGCGATTGGGTGAAATGGTCGGAATCCTTGACCGAGGCATGGCAATCCGCGAACGGGAGCTGTCTGTGCTGGAACATCTGGTAGGAGTGAGGCGTAGGCCACATGGACGTAGGCCAGCAACACCACCTAGTGTAGGTCGACGTGAGCGTGCCACCTCACATGCCCGCTCCCATAGCGCCAGTAGCAGTAGCAGTGCAGCTGGTGCTGCGCTGTCAACACCAGGACACAGCAGGCCATGTGGACGTGGCCCTGGACGTTCTCTGTGGGGACACGGTTCCAGTGGACATGTGTCGTCGGACAGTAGCCACTCTGTACCTCCACCTGGTAGTGCCCGTGCAACCCCAGGCAGTCGCAGGTCACGTGGCCATGGACGGACACAGTGAGCTGTACAACCTGCTCTGTACAATCTGGGGCTGTCAATTATACCCCGTGTAGGCCTCACAAATGGCAGAACTGTGTACACACATACACGCACAAAGCAAACACAACTGTAGGGCTTCACAACATCCACATGCATTCTGAACAGACATGTCCTGTCAACTCACTGGCCCTTACACACACACATGATGTTATCCATTGGTGCAGCCTATGCCCCTGGCAAACATATCACCCTGTGCATATGATGAAGCCTGTGCCGCATCCCTGTCATCCACACCATAGGTGCAGGGTTATGCACAAATATTCTGATGCACAGGGTGAACAGAATAGTGAGAGGTGTATGTAATATTACCTGTGTATGCATAGTGAGGGAGGTGTATGTTGCAGTGGTTGTGTGTGAATACTGAGAGATGTGTATGTGACATAGGTTGTGTACTGTCGACATGCACTGGTCATACCATGTAGTGCAGGTGCAGCATGCATTGTGATGTGTTCACGGTATGTGTCTCGGTTACATCTGTAGCACCATGTTGGTTGTGATACACTGATTCCCTCCTATGGTGTACTTGCATGTGCCTACAGGTAGCAGTGTTTGCAGTCCCCCATGTGTAACTGTGGATTACTCACAGACACGTCTGGCAATATCAGCATGCTACATGTACCCTCAACCTGACTGTTGGAAACACCAACATGACACAGATGTCTGCACATATACTGCACCTGATGCATGTGGTCAGTGCCACAGGCTACACTGGACAGAGACGTGACATACATAGCAGGACACATTACAGGTATGGTGACATGGTACAGGGGTTGTACACAGCGGTCTGGCCAATGATGATGTGAGGTGTCACTTGGTAGCTGGAGGCCACACTGTGCAGCACTAGGACCCTGTAACAGTATGGGAACATGGCCACATTCACGGGGTGTACACGACTATAATGCACACCCCATAGTGTGCAGGTGGGGACCCTTGCCTATGTGGTCATCACCCTCACAGTACTATGCACCCACACAACGTGTCACAGAGAAGGAACATGCACAGGTAGCCAGTATGGCTGGGACCTATGGCATCAACAGGGTAGTGCACTGCATCACCAGTACGGGTTAGTCACCACGTGGGGTTAGTGATCATTTCTCACCGTATATTAGCATACACCCTCACACCAAGCACCAGACATACATACAGACACACACACACTGTGGTGACCACACATGTGTATACAGACAGCCGACGTGTGTAATGCACCACACCAGCCGACATCATGCTTCCCACACTGACGTATGTACAGATCTCTACAATGGTGTACAGGGATGTGTAACAACTGGGACATATTCCCCGCGATATGTGGCATCTCTGGTCACACATTCGGACACACATGGCAGTGCTGGGAATGATACACCTTCCATATGATGACACGTTTGATAGACATGCAGCGGTATTGATTGCATTATGTGTACCAACGCTATATCTGGCAAATGTGCTGCTATATGCACACGGGAGGTTGTAGGTGTTACAGGTGCCATGTGACATATAGTTGGTAACACCTGACCGCTGTGTATGCATTATGTCAGCACCATCACGTAACAGTGACATAGCGTACTGTTTGCACATGGCATGATAGGATGGTGTGTGACACAACTGTGAGCCACCCCCTGCACACATACATCTACACAGGTGGTTCACCACATTATGTACACACATCCCTCCATACGTGCTGTTTGTATGTCACCATATACAGGTGTCAATTATGGGTATGCATTGCGACTGCATGTCGTAGTTAGGTGCAACTATGTTATGGACATCGGCCACTGCACATGCATGGTTGCTGCATGCACAGTACAGATGTCACATGTGTTTCCTGTTGCCATGTTTGTATGCATTGCTATTGTTGGACATGTGTGTTGACATACATAACACATGGACTGTGGTATGATATCATGGGTGTCACAGGCGACCAGTACAAGGGTATGTGTCCCGGTCAAAATTGCTACCCCCTGTAGTGTGAGCATTCAACAGACATGGACCCACCTTCCATTTGCGTGTGTAGCATTGATTAGGCCATTGTTATGCACGAGGTACATCAAAGGCTATGTATGTATGTGTTGTGTGTGCAGTCCATGCACACATCCACACAATCACATGTAAGACATATCCAGATGTGTGTTCATTGGTGTACAGCAACAGTCAGGTGTCACAGCTGTGTAAGGGCCGTGGTATGTCTTGAGCCGACCTGTTCATGTATACTGGTATCATTGCAATGCATAACACCTGTTGGATCCCTGTTGGTACATGTGTACTCTGCACAGCTGGTGTACACCTCTGTACAGCCCAGTGGTCATGTGTCACATGGTGTTGTGGTACTGTAAGGCTGTGTAGTGCTGCACCAATGACATGGTGCTGACTTGACAGCTACAGTGTACACTGCAGTGTGTATGTGTGTGACCTACACCTGTGACAGCAGTGATGGCAGCTGTGTGTGTATAGGTCACTGCATGTGTGACCACCCTGAGCGTGAGGACAGTTATACCGTACTGTGCCCTTCTGTGTGTACACGCCATCTGCATGCACAACAGGCCTTTGCAACAGCTAAGTGTGTGAGCATGCCCAGTATGCTGTTGTGTAGATGGACACACAGTACAGTACATGTACGCAGTTGTGTAGATGGACACACGGTACAGTCCAATCTGAGACCTTCCGTGTTTACACTCCATCTGCATGCAAGATGGCCCTTTGCAACAGCTAAGTGTGTGAGCATGCCCAGTATGCTGTTGTGTAGATGGACACACAGTACTGTCCATGTATGCAGTTGTGTAGATGGACACACGGTACAGTCCAAACTGAGACCTTCCGTGTTTACACTCCATCTGCATGCAAGATGGCCCTTTGCAACAGCTAAGTGTGTGAGCATGCCCAGTATGCTGTTGTGTAGATGGACACACAGTACAGTCCATGTACACAGTTGTGTAGATGGACACGTTACAGTCCAACCTGAGACCTTCTGTGTTTACACTCCATCTGCATGCAAGACGGCCCTTTGCAACAGACGTCTTTGCCTTTGCAGATGTTGACACGCACCTAGAAGAATGCCTGTGTGTCTGCTGTGTTTAGTAATCTCGGTAGCGCGTTCTGTAAATGCGTCATGCTGTAGTGTGATAGGGTAGTTAGGTGTAAGTTCAATTCCCAGCCCTGCCAAGTGTGTGTGTGTGTGTGTGTGTGTGTGTGTGTGTGTGTGTGTGTGTGTGTGTGTGTGTGTGTGTGTGTGTGCATGCTCCCATCTGCCTGGGGACTCAGGTTATGCTTTTAGATGCTTTGCACCACAGATATATCCTGCTGACATCTTTGCCTTTGCGGATGTTGACACGCACCTAGAAGAATGCCTGTGGGTCTGCTGTGTTAAGTAATCTCAGTAGCGCGTTCTGTAAATGCGTCATGCTGTAGTGTGATAGGGTAGTTATGTGTAAGTTCAATTCCCAGCCCTGCCAAGTGTATGTGTGTGTTTCCAGCTGCATGACAACAGTACATTGCTTTTACAGTATTCACTCACCATAACATCTGTGCGGCGTCTTTGCCTTTGATGCCGCTGTCTACAGGCTAGACGTATGCCTGTGTGATTTCCGTGATCTACTACTCACCGTTGCACGTTCTGTCACTGCATAATGCTGTTGTGTGGTACAGTGGTTACGTTCGTGTTCTGCTCACAACCCTGCCACGTGTGTGTGTGTGTGTGTGTGTGTGTGTGTGTGTGTGTGTGTGTGTGTGTGTGTGTGTGTGTCTGTGTGTATGTCTGTATCTCTCTCTCTCTCTCTATATATATATATATATATATATATATATATATGTATATATATCTATTTTCTGCCCATAACTCTGCTCTTGCATGGACAGCTGACTGTTTCATGTATCGCATATTTGCATAGCTTTCACATGCCAATGGGGTATGTTGCAGATCCCAACATTGTCCATGCAACGTCCGTGTTACGGGCGGTGTTACATGCCCTTACAGGCATTTTCTGTATAGCTTGGCAGACATCTATCCTTGCTGTACTCTCACTCTACTCGTACACGCCGGAGGCTTCATGTATCATGGCCTAGTTTTGCTGTGTGTATGTCTATTTGTGCTGTGTGCATGGCTGTGGGTATGTCCCACTATCATCATTTGTAAAGGTGACAGCCCTATAGGTACTTCATGTAGACTGCTGTGTCATTTGACATGTCAGCACATGCCTGCGGACAGTACTGAACGTCCTACTGCAGCGCTTTTCATACCTTCTGCATTATCTTGCAGTCGATAATGCTGTTTCCTCACACATGTATCTGTTTCTGATCATACCACTCCACCTCCTAGAGCAACCATCTGGACAAAGCCTTAACTGATAGTGGGACACATAGGGGCAGTATTGACATGTTGCTCTTACAAACGTAGATAGTTGGCACAATAATAGGTTTTGCATTAGTATGACTTTTCTGACGGATTTGGTGTCTTAAACTCACATGTTTGTCATTATTTCATGACTTCAGTTATCAGGAATTTGCCAGAATGGTACTGATGTTACGTGGAACACACCAAACATATGAGGCAGAACTCTGCACATTCTACGTAAATCTGTACAATTGCGGAGTATGTGTCTGATACAAGATATCAACTTTCTGACACCAATACACACACTGTATGGCAGCATCACAGGCCACATGCCATTACATTTATATTGCAGGACACACCCACCCAGAGAGTTGTATTCCTCACACAGGCCAACAGCTGCTTATCCACACTAATTAGTCTATCATGTACCGTATGTGTACGCCGGTATTTGCGCTTTCCGTCAGTGGCAGAGCTCACATACGAGTATGGGGGACTGGACATTGTAAAGGTGACACTGCATGACACCCTGAGGGACACATTTCTTTTGAGTCTATTAACCTTCCACATTGACTTTCACAGGGCATACGTTGTCATTCACATTTGTCGGAGTACATGCGTATGACTTGTACATGTTTTGTCATTTGTCCTGATGTCTTTCTTCTCACCTGTCCACCTAGTATCACTAGTTCTGTACATGTATTTTGGACAGGTTACCTTCATACCCCTAACCTGTACACATTATGGGTAAACGCCCTGACGTTTGACCTTTGCTCTTGTTACATTTGTCATAGTAATGTGCCTTTCTGGTAAATTACTGGCAAGGCATTACGAACTGTGCGGTTAGATAATAGTGACTGGCATTTCTATATCATGATTAGTAACACTCATAACATTCGTATTCCTGGCTACACCAGTATTCTATCAACGTTCTGACTTTGTCTGCGGTATATCTAATATAGTCCCTATTTGTATTTCATAAACTATGCCTTAGTGCAGCTGTCGTATTCTGACAGTTTGCCAGTTATGGTTACCATCTTGGTCGTACGCATGTCCATCCATGATAATCGCCTACATGACACTGATATAGGGCCCTACATATTCCCATAATGGTTTACACAATATCCAGTGGATGGTTTGTCCCATTATTGAGAATATAGGCGTGTGCTATACCCACATCACTCCCATGGGGCGGGCCTACTAAATCTCTGCCAAACAACACCTAGGCCCATTTCTGCATACCCATGATTCCCATACCTGACACCCCTCCACAGTATCCATTACACATGTTTAATGTGAGCGGTACTGAAGTGTGGAGACACTTATATGCACTCCCCACTCTCTGGATATCAGTTCGTACGTCATACATTCTGTCGACACATGTGTCATTACCCTTGCACCTGCTACTGTTGCATGTACAGCTATATCGTATTTGCTGAGGTCACTTATTTTGCGTCAATGACGGTTGACACTATGTATGGATCAATTTTTGGGGTCCTGCAATGGACACCTATATGCATGTTTAAAGTGTAGAACTTGCTGGACTGTCACTTTCTGGCCAATGGTTTGGAAGGCAGAGGTTTATTCACCTTTCGTGCATGTCTGTTTGTCTACCCATATTAGCTATGCCGTGGCCTATTTATGTACATATGTCATATCTACGGGACATATGTTTGTTGTGTATACATATATACATGTACATTCCTCATTTCATAATTTGCTTTGGTTTACGTCTGTGGATTATGTGAATACACATATATCTATATCCATACCATACCTTTCCACTGTACAGATTGTCGCAGAGTGTACAGCTGGTTGCCTCTTTATCTTCAGTGTGTTTTTCATAAACTTGTGTCTATCTGGCAATGTAGTGGCATTTCATTTAAGACTTACGTTGGGAAATACTGGCAAGCAGTTCAGGTTACGACTGCATACCCTTCAGAGAATCCATGCTACTGACACACCCATTATTCTATCCACTTTCTATGTTTGTTCTGGCACATATCTGGGGTTTGTCCCTATTTGTACTGGTAGTTTGCATGCCTTTGTCCGGTTTCATACTTTACGGGGTTAACAAGTTTGAGCCATGTATATCTAACGTGGGGGAAACAGCATTCATTTACTATGCTGTGAGCGGATCACACACGCACAGGCGCACTTGCATTTACATATTGTGGGTTACATCTGTTTAATAACTGTGTGCTTGCGCAGCCTTTCATACGTCTGACTGTAACACTTACTCATCTGTAGTCTGGTTTATGGACTGGTGTGAAACACATGATTCACCTTTACGTATTTAACTGTGTGTACAGCACGAACGCATTCATTACACTTTACAGGGATATCTGCAGTGGTCGTAGGTCAACCGGGACTGCATTCACATTGGACCGATGCCGGAAACAGTATTCTGTTGCTGTTCCGCCTCATTGATATGCATTACCCATAGTACTTAGCTACATCAACATACACCTCACCGCTTCACTTACAACACAGGCATCCATTCCCCTGCTGTGGGAAACGCGGTACTACATATTACACATTCAGTATTGCCTACTGCTGTGGACCCCAGCTGCATTGTTAATCACTCCGAGGATATGCAGAACACCAGGGCATATAGTCGTATCACATACACGTTTCTGATTGTCAGGGTGTTCATGTAGTGATCTAGGTATCGGCTTGTCCGCCTGTTGAACGGAACTTCCCTGGCCGAGTTCAAATGTCAGATGAAGCATGTGGACAGGGAGCATCTCCCTATTATGAACATTTTACCTGTATTTATAGACACATGTTTGGGCACCTATCAGGAGCTTATTCTGTTGGCTGCACATATTATGGGTGTGGTTGTTACGGTCCATACTCCACAGTGAGGGGGGGGCTTCCCATTCACATTTGACTATTACCTGTATTCATTCATATGGGGATTATTTTCTGGGACATGTTGTGACTACAGGTATGCAGTTGTACATTACACAAATGTCATGGCTTGTTACTGTACATATGTACGGACCATACCTCTCGACCTCTTTGAGCAACAAATCTGCGCAAACCCTACATGATGGGGAGAGTAAGAGGGACATATTTTAACTAGTTTCCTTACAAGCTTATAACGTTGATAGAATACTAGGTTTTGCATTGTCATGACTCTTCTGCGGGATGTGGAGTGCTATACTTAATGCTCATTATTTCGTGACGTCAATCCACACCTATTTACCGGACAGACGCAGGTTGTCGGAGGCACACAACACTATGAGCCAACACTCAGGTCATTCTGCAAATATCTGGACAGTTGAGTGATATGGTACGAACCTCTGTAATATGCTGTTGTGTTCTGGCACAGCGGAAGCTCAGCATTAGGGACAGATATCGGGACGTGCTGGCAGACAGTTGAGTTGCAGACTTCATACTCCAGACATTAATGCCATTGTGCAAACTGTCATTCTATGATATATGTATGTTTATCCATCCACATGGATATATTCCTGCTTGCACCTGTTATACATTCTACGGATCTCACTCCTCTGAGCTCTCCATACTCCTGCTCCTCTCTACCCTCCAGCTTAACCAGACTTAGCTGACACTCACTTGACTCCCAGTATGTCATTGTTGTACATTTCTGTATTACCACTACAAACTCTGGATTTGCACTGTCTTATTATGCACATGTTATGCATGTGTATTTCCTGACTGTATGCCTTTTACTCTTGTATTTTACCTTTAACATTATGTAGCCTTTATTTCCTTGTATTGCTTGTGGGGCTTTTCTACCCGGGCCTCCGCTGTTACTGGGCACTTCTTCGCCCAGTGGACTTCCCAGGTACTCAGACTGCACATACATGAATAACTTCTAACAGCTATCTTTGCATATTGTACCTGCTGTTGTACATTTGTCTCCCTTGTAGTCATGGCTCTGTCCAGATATCTAACTCACATGGGTTGTCTGGTATGGTCGGTCATGCCGGCACACACTAGGTATCCCTCGCACTTCATCAGGGTTCTCCTGTTAATGTCGGGTGTCTTCCTCACCCTTCTGCCGTTTGCCACTATGCGAGTGTGCGATATATTCTCCCGCATATTTGTGTGGGGACACATGCGTCACGGGAAGGTGTTTTATCCTGGGTACTGAGTTATGCATGACCACTTAGGTCTGGACAGTGTCTTGGACCTGTACTTCACGTTCTGACTTGTGTCCAGATATGTACAGGATTGGACATCTTGTCGTCATACCCGTTCTACTATTTACACAGGTTACTTATCCCGTAAGGGATATTCCAGAAATTGGACCATTCCACACAGAAACGGTATCGAAATGTATTTTGGCTTTATGAAAATGTGCGGGGGGTTTAACATGCAGGGAATACGTGGTTTGCTATCCTGACACTGCCTAGGGTGACAATACCTACTACATATGCGTAGGGGTCGGTATGTGTAGCTGTGTCTGCAACGGACCAGTGGGCCACGTATGGGTGGATTTGGTGGACGTTCTGTTACGGGGCTGGGTTGTGTGATGTGGAGGGTATGCTGGGTAGGCCATTATGCAGCCAGGTGTGTTGCATTTGTTATGGCCAGTTCCATCAGGACCAACCTGTGGGTATGTGACGGTGACATATCTATACATTTTGATCGCACATTTACATGATTCATATGTTTGTGGAATTGTGTTCTACACTATGGCCTGTCTGCTCGTCTTGCAGCTGTTTCTCCATGTGTTTGTGTTTATGTCCACTTCACCTGCTGCCCCCTCCTATACCTCTGGTTCACCTTTTCTGCATACGACACAGTGTCGCCTTTGCGGGTTTTACCATTACCCATCCACCCCTCACATGCAAATTACTCACATCCGATAGCTCACTACTTTTGTTGTTGGGCCATGACACGGCCAGAGTAGCACATTGACTGCCCTACAGGTGTCAGGTACCTTTATGGATGTGTGGACTACCCTGCCATGTTTGCTTCCCACGTGCTATACCTCACACACATAGTTACACGCCCATACTTCACTTTCATTACTTAGTTGGTATACCCGGGTACTACCCGTTCGGCTGTGTCACATACTAGTTTGGCTTCTGCCGATGACTCCCGGGATTTGCACACCTGTTGTACTCATTGGGGGGATGGCACCTTTTCTGGTGTCCATGCTATTCCTTCCACATATCCGACTGTTGTGGACAATGCCTCCCCACAGTCTACGGTACTGTTTCCACCTTTTCAATTGGCCGCAATGTAACATTTGCGGTGGACACAACATATTTTCCATGCTGACACATACCCACGGTCAGTTCGGCAGATAGAACTTACAACTCTTGCCTATATCTAATCTTTAGTCTTGTAGCATTTCAGTGGCTTATTCTTTTTCTTATGACATTTATGTAATATACGTGTGGAGAACAACTGTTTAATGCCACTATTACATGACGTCTGAGGGATAATTATGTCCTATAATCTCTGCACATTTGCCATGTTTACATGCTTGTGTCAGGACACATCTGGCCGCAGCGGTACTGTCGCTCACAAAGTGGGACAGGTGGTATTGTTAGTCGATGGTACGGGTCATACTGTTACTTTCGGCCTACATGTGTCCTTATTGTTGTAGCTGTTTCTATGTTCCTGATTCATTTACATGTGTATTCTATTCCCTATCACATTTGTTATGTGGGATACAGACATACCTTTTGTATGTGACTATTACATCCCTTGTGGGATATGATTTGGACATGACAGTCACTACATATATCTACTTTTCTCCTCATGTATTTTGTTATGGACACATCTGCACAGCTATGTACCCTCCCTCACATTATGGGTCAGCTGGTGACCCTCTCCATTGGGCTGGACATACCTCCTGGTGGCGCCCTAGCATATGATATGTTTCACTTCCACATGGTATAGCTATAAACACTACATTTGACCACGGGCACGCGTTTTTTTCTGTCATTTGTTCAAGGGATAGGGACCTGTTATTCCCTATCGTGCATTTGTGTTTGCTTCTTCCTTTTCTGTTCGCAGGGACTATCTTGCATGCTTTGTATACGTTTCAGTCTCCACGGACACTGATAGGTGCGAGTATTACTGCAGGCAGACTTTACTGTTCAGCAGTTTAGGTTGCTCATCGACAACCGACATTGACATGCCTCCCTCCGCAACTTCGGTACGCCCCATACACTCGCGCACGTTTCCTATGCACGTGGCTGTGGTGGCTGCACGCCTTCATTAATATGCATATGGCGCTACTACTCCGTATATACGCTGCACGGCCGGTGCAAGCCTTACACCGGCCTTGCGCTGAGCTTCATGAATACGGGGGAGTAGGTGTTTTTATATTGCAAACAACTAGGTTATAAAATGCAGGAAAAAGTTAGTGATAAACTAATCAGATACAATAGGATCTTTGTTTTAAAATACTAGAAATAGAAATGTGTCCATTAATGCCAGGTAAACAACTGGCATTAAGTCTTAACTGCCATAAATATTCCTTGGCTTCTAACAGGTTGTCATAGTCTCCTACTTTTTCCCAACAATTGGGCATTCTATCAATAACAAAAAATATAAATCGCTTAAAATTCTCACATTTAGTACTATGTACAAATAGAACATTCACCATCTTTTTGTTCTTGATATCCCTGTTATGTTCCAAGATGCATTCCCTCAATTTCCTAGTGGTTTTTCCAACATAATATGCTGGACAGGAAACACATGTTGCTAAATACACCACCATCTTGGTGTTGCAGTTACAATGTCCTGGACATTTAATAGATCTACCATAACCTTGCACCATAGTGCAGGGTCCATCGTTTACAAATTTGCAAACTTTACAAAAACCACATCTACTCATTTTTGCCATAGTATATGCACGGCCTTTGTTGTTATTTTCCAAACTTTCCTTAAGATTGGTACCCCTACTGTATGTAACCTTTGGGAAATAACCAAGTATTTCATTATATTCTGTCTTATTGGAAAAAACACTTAACCAAGTATCATTTAATACTTGAACTATAGTGTCAGAATGTTCATTAAATGGTAAAATAAAAGCATCTCTTTTATTAATATCGGTACTGTTAATACCCTTGGACATAGTATTTAGTCCAAATTTCAAAATAGGTTTATAAAAAATATTTCTTTTCATCGTGACTTCCTTCTTTATTTGGTTTATTAGATTTAATGGATAGCCTCTGTCTAAAAACATATTACTGATAGTCTCAATTTCACAAATGAAATTGCTATCTTCACTAATAATACGACAGCCTAACCATATGACCTTTTACAAGGTTCTTTTTTTGAAAATGTGGGTGACAGCTGTCATAATGAAGGAAGGAATTCGAATATGTAGGTTTGCGAAAAATATTAGATTCAACTTGGTAATTGTTAAAATACATACATATATCCAAATATTCACATTTATCTTCATGTATTTTGGTTAAGAAATTAAGAAAAGTCGATGTAGTACCTAAGTAGCTTATAAAATCATTTAATTCACCCTTATTGCCTTTCCAAAAGACTAAAATATCGTTCAGGTATCTAACATAAAATGTTATTTTTGACCAGAACCTGGAAGAAAAAATACTTTTGGTTTCCCATTGTGCTAATACCAAATTAGCATAAATGGGGGCACATCTGGCCCCCATTGCTACCCCTGTGCGTTGTCTGAAATATTCACCTTCCATATACATAAAATTATTAAATAAAACCATTTCCATCATCTCAACCAATAACTTACTTTTCACAGTATGTAATCCACTGTTACTATCTAAAATTGTTTCAAACATATCCAAACCCAACTTATGGGGTATGACACAGAATAAATTTATCACATTGATGGTAATCATAACAGTGTCGTCAGTATTGTTCTCCTTATTATAAGTCCTTAATTTATCCAGGCAATGCCAAGAGGCTTTAATAATATGAGGGAATTGATTAAGAATATCCTTACAATAATAATCAATATATCTAGCTATGGCTTCCAATTTTTAACCCTTGGCTGAAACAGTCGGCCTAAATGGAGGGTTTGAAACACTTTTATGTGTTTTTGGAATGCCAAAAATTGATGGAGTTATAGGATGTTCCACAATGAGATATTAATATTCAAATTTATCAATCATTCCTTCTATCTGATAGTCATAAAGTAACCAATCTATCTTTATGTATGCCCTATTCATCTCAAATTTTGAAACTTTCTCATATGTTTCATCGTCATCAAGCATATTAGTCATTCTATTAATGTAATCTATTTTAGTCATAATTACCACCCCTCCACCTTTATCAGGCTTCATAACTCTGTATTTATCCTTAGTAGTTAATTCTTTTAAACAAAATCTCTCTGTACTGGTGAGATTATCTTCTTGGTTTGTAGGTGTTTTTACTATTCTACGTATTTGTGATTCACATAACATCTCAAATAAATATATAATAGGATTCTAGGGTGGTATAAAAGTACTAGATCTTTTTAAAGTCAACCTACCTACATCAGATTCGACCCCCTTATTATGATTTGCAAAAAAAACATTTTTAAATTTAACAGCCTTGTATACATTTTTAAATTAATCAATAATCTTCCTATATCATGTCTGTAATTAGGAATGAAGGTGAAACCTTTTTTGAATAATGTAACATGTTCTTGACCAAGTGTAGTACCTGTATAATTATACAAACTAAAACTTCCATCTGTAATAATTATATCTAAAGAATTAACTTCTTCTAAAGTAATCTCAAAATCATCACTCTCTGTATTATTTTTGTCTTTGTCAACATCAAAGTTGTCACATAACCTTCTTTCATCTAAAAAATCTTTGTCAAAAACAAATTCATAATTTTCACTTAATGTTGTATTATCAGGTAAAAAAATTACCAATTTTGTTTCATTTTCACTCAGTAATGTGTGTTTTTCCTGTAAGCCGGGGCATTCTTGTATTGCATCTGTTGGTATGGTTGACCCTGTCTGTCGCGTAACCTTTCCGATCTTCTCAAGACTGGTTCATCTAAAAAAACTGTATCATTTTCGTTGTGTCCCCCATTGTCACTCTTACTACACTGTAACCTACGTGCATTGTTTGTATATTTAGGCCTATCATATTTAATTGAATGACCCTCTCCTTCTGGGTATAATATAGCAACACTTTCACTTTCGCCACCCTCGTGATTCGACTTAAAATTTTTAAATTCTCTAAAATGATTGTAAGCCTTCTTGTTTGCATAATCATTGCTATCCCTTAAAAGCTTTTTATTTTTATATTCCAACCCTTTCAAAACAAAATTGTCCAAATCTTTTAAAATATTATCTATTCTGTGTTTGTTCATCTCAAACAACAAATCATTACGTATACTTCTATCTAATTCAGTTAATGTCACATCTAATTTGCTTAATTTATTATTGTTATTCCTAATAATAAGACGCATAAGGTCTAAGCCAGTTCTATCATATAAATGTAACAGTTCATCAAACAATTCAGAGTCATATTGGAACCCAAAAGGTAGTTTGAAAATACGTAATCCTTTAGGTACCTGTTCCAACTCCAACGATCTCTCCAAAAACGCGTTATCCATCTGTAAAGTTTTGAACTGTTTTATAGTCTTTTCAAATTTGGTGATCTGTTGGTTCAAAGACCCCATGTCCTTAATGTTCGATTTGAGTATGTTCGCAAAACTCGGTGCTTTTAATATTTCCTTGATATCGGAAAAATTGTTCACGTTAACATTCCCTTTGTTGCTGTCTCCAGTGTTCAACGCTAGATTCGAAGGTGGAACAACATTCCTTGAATTTCCATTGTTGTTCTTGTGTCCGCCTCCTATAGAATCCGCTGAACCATAGCTAGCCGACGGATGGGTAGGACTGTTACCCGGTGTAGAATGCAGCATCAATAGCTGTTCCTGGGACTCAGTAATTGTAAGATTAGGACCCTGGGATGGTTTGTTGCCATATTATTGAATAAAATTAATCAGATGTTGTGTAACTTCTAAATGCTGCTTCAAAAATAACTCCATGTTGGATACAATAATCAGATGGAATAAAAAACAGTTATTTGTATAGTCCAAAGGTGAATGTGCGAAATAAAATTTCGTCAAGCAGCCCCTTCAGAGACCTCGACTTCCTCAAGTAACTACGAACTACGTTAAATGATAAAACATATAAAAAAGGCTCTTCAAAGGTCACTTGAATGGATTTTATTGATCACCATACACCAAAAACACTACAATAATAAAAACGTACACGAATGCGAAAAGTCTATGACATAAAAGTACTTAGTGCTTTCACCCTGAATCACTTCTGGGCATCTTCAGAGTACTAATAAATTGTGCAGACAACTTCAAATATATAGGTGTGTTTCTAATTACACAACGCCTACCATTAGTTAATTCATAAATTAATAATATTTTTAAAGACATATATGTATGTTTTATAAACTTATTGTAACATAGCACATTTGTTTAAATTGTGAACAATACAATACAATTAAGCAAATACACATTTTATAATCAATAATATCAAGGTTGTCATAAGTATAAGGTTTTAAAATAAAATAAAAAATAAAATGCTTCATGAATAAAAAGTTGGGATGATTGTTTAAAAATAGTGTAAACACTAATAAGTATAATAAATTAGGATAAAAATGTAAATAAGGAATACAAATATATATTTAATTTTAAATATTATAAATTAATTTATAAAATATCATGTGAATACACATTAGGTGTTTTTATATTGCAAACAACTAGGTTATAAAATGCAGGGAAAAGTTAGTGATAAACTAATCAGATACAATAGGATCTTTGTTTTAAAATACTAGAAGTAGAAATGTGTCCATTAATGCCAGGTACACAACTGGCATTAAGTCTTAACTGCCATAAACATTCCTTGGCATCTAACAGGTTGTCATAGTCTCTTCCTTTTTCCCAACAATTGGGAATTCTATCAATAACAAAAAATATAAATTGCTTAAAATTCTCACATTTAGTACTATGTACAAATAGAACATTCACCATCTTTTTGTTCTTGATATGCCTGTTATGTTCCAAGATGCGTTCCCTCAATTTCCTAGTGGTTTTTCCAACATAATATGCTGGACAGGAAACACATGTTGCTAAATACACCACCATCTTGGTGTTGCAGTTACAATGTCCTGGACATTTAATAGATCTACCATAACCTTGCACCATAGTGTAGGGTCCATCGTTTACAAATTTGCAAACTTTACAAAAACCACATCTACTCATTTTTGCCATAGTATATGCACGGCCTTTGTTGTTATTTTTCAAACTTTCCTTAAGATTGGTACCCCTACTGTATGTAACCTTTGGGAAATAACCAAGTATTTCATTATATTCTGTCTTATTGGAAAAAACACTTAACCAAGTATCATTTAATACTTGAACTATAGTGTCAGAATGTTCATTAAATGGTAAAATAAAAGCATCTCTTTTATTAATATCGGTACTGTTAATACCCTTGGACATAGTATTTAGTCCAAATTTCAAAATAGGTTTATACAAAATATTCCTTTTCATCGTAACTTTCTTCTTTATTTGGTTTATTAGATTTAATGGATAGCCTCTGTCTAAAAACATATTACTGATGGTCTCAATTTCACTAATGAAATTGCTATCTTCACTAATAATACATGACAGCCTAACCATCTGACCTTTTACAAGGTTCTTTTTTTGAAAATGTGGGTGACAGCTGTCATAATGAAGGAAGGAATTCGAATATGTAGGTTTACGAAAAATATTAGATTCAACTTGGTAATTGTTAAAATACATACATATACCCAAATATTCACATTTATCTTCATGTATTTTGGCTGTGAAATTAAGAAAGGTCGACGTAGTACCTAAGTAGCTTATAAAATCATTTAATTCACCCTTATTGCCTTTCCAAAAGACTAAAATATCGTCCAGGTATCTAACATAAAATGTTATTTTTGACCAGAACCTGGAAGAAAAAATACTTTTGGTTTCCCATTGTGCTAATACCAAATTAGCATAAATGGGGGCACATCTGGCCCCCATTCCTACCCCTGTGCGTTGTCTGAAATATTCACCTTCCATATACATAAAATTATTAAATAAAACCATTTCCATCATCTCAACCAATAACTTACTTTTCACAGTATGTAATCCACTGTAACTATCTAAAATTGTTTCAAACATATCCAAACCCAATTTATGGGGTATGACAGAGAATAAATTTATCACATCGATGGTAATCATAATAGTGTCATCAGTATTGTTCTCCTTATTATAAGTCCTTAATTTATCCAGGCAATGCCAAGAGTCTTTAATAATATGAGGAATTGATTAAGAATATCCTTACAATAATAATCAATATATCTAGCTATGGCTTCCAATTTAGAACCCTTGGCTGAAACAATCGGCCTAAATGGAGGGTTTGAAACACTTTTATGTATTTTTGGAATGCCAAAAATTGACGGAGTTATAGGATGTTCCACAATGAGATATTCATATTCAGATTTATCAATCATTCCTTCTATCTGATAATCATAAAGTAACCAGTCTATCTTTGTGTATGCCCTATTCATCTCAAATTTTGATACTTTCTCATATGTTTCATCGTCATCAAGCATATTAGTCATTCTATTAATGTAATCTATTTTAGTCATAATTACCACCCCTCCACCTTTATCAGGCTTCATAACTCTGTATTTATCCTTAGTAGTTAATTCTTTTAAACAAAATCTCTCTGTACTGGTGAGATTATCTTCTTGGTTTGTAGGTGTTTTTACTATTCTACGTATTTGTGATTCACATAACATCTCAAATAAATATATAATAGGATTCTGGGGTGGTATAAAAGTACTAGATCTTTTTAAAGTCAGCCTACCTACATCAGATTCGACCCCCTTATTATGATTTGCAAAAAACATTTTTAAATTTAACAGCCTTGTATACATTTTTAAATTAATCAATAATCTTCCTATATCATGTCTGTAATTAGGAATGAAGGTGAAACCTTTTTTGAATAATGTAACATGTTCTCGACCAAGTGTAGTACCTGTATAATTATACAAACTAAAACTTCCATCTGTAATAATTATATCTAAAGAATTAACTTCTTCTAAAGTAATCTCAAAATCACCACTCTCTGTATTATTTTTGTCTTTGTCAACGTCAAAGTTGTCACATAACCTTCTTTCATCTAAAAAATCTTTGTCAAAAACAAATTCATAATTTTCACTTAATGTTGTATTATCAGGTAAAAAAATTACCAAATTTGTTTCATTTTCGCTCAGTAATGTGGGTTTTTCCTGTAAGCCGGGGCATTCCTGTATTGCATCTGTTGGTATGGTTGACCCTGATGTCTGTCGCGTAACCTTTCCGATCTTCTCAAGACTGGTTCGTCTAAAAAAACTGTATAATTTTCGTTGTGTCCCCCATTGTCACTCTTACTATACTGTAACCTATGTGCATTGTTTGTATATTTAGGCCTATCATATTTAATTGAATGACCCTCTCCTTCTGGGTATAATATAGCAACACTTTCACTTTCGCCACCCTCATGATTCGACTTAAAATTTTTAAATTCTCTAAAATGATTGTAAGCCTTCTTGTTTGCATAATCATTGCTATCCCTTAAAAGTTTTTATTTTTATATTCCAACCCTTTCAAAACAAAATTGTCCAAATCTTTTAAAATATTATCTATTCTGTGTTTGTTCATCTCAAACAACAAATCATTACGTATACTTCTATCTAATTCAGTTAATGTCACATCTAATTTGCTTAATTTATTATTGTTATTCCTAATAATAAGACGCATAAGGTCTAAGCCAGTTCTGTCATATAAATGTAACAGTTCATCAAACAATTCAGAGTCATATTGGAACCCAAAAGGTAGTTTGAAAATACGTAATCCTTTAGGTACCTGTTCCAACTCCAACGATCTCTCTAAAAACGCGTTATAGACTTTTCCCATTCATGTACGTTTTTATTATTGGAGTGTTTTTGGTGTATGGTGATCAATAAAATCCATTCAAGTGACCTCTGAAGAGCCTTTTTTATATGTTTTATTACTGCACCCCCTGACAAGCAGTTCCTTACTAAGGGTGTTCGCATGGATGCCATGGTGGTTACAGCAGCCACTAAAAAGGAGTTAGCGGAAACTTCTTTTTCTGTCCATCCTCCTAACAAGAAGTCTACGACAATGGATAGATATGGGAAGCAAATGTTTGCTTCAGTGACCTTTTCCATGAGGTCACTGAATTACTTATGCCTTTTACCAGGCTTCAGAGGGATCTCCTGAAAGAGCTCGGAGATACCCTGCAGGATCCTTCAGCTGAAGGGGCCCAGGCTAAAGTGGCCTTTCAGTTGGTGACTCTTAACTCAGTAGTCAACTCCACCATGAGGCTCATTTCCTATGCAGCCGATGGGGCGAGTAGAGCCACAGGCACAGGCGTGGCACTTCGGAGACATGCATAGATGCGGCTGTGTAATTTTGCGGAACCCATCAGAGCATCATTCACTAACACTCCCTTTGACGGTTCCTTTCTTTTTGGACCACAGGTGAAAGACACTCTTACTAGGTGTGAACAGGAAGGCAAGACTCTCTGTGCCATGGAAGTCCATTTTTCCACTCCCTCTAGACCAGACCCCAAGTGTCAGAAGAGTGGAAAGATGTGGTTTCAGAAATCCCAGGGATCTTCACCTGACACACGTAGTGATTTTTCCTCCAGGGGCATTGGAGGAAATAACAATAATAATAATAGATGCCGCCCTCGTGGCAGAGGGGGTCCACAGAACCAGGGCAGTAGAGAATCCTTCTCTGACAAGCCCTTCCAACATCTCTGAGGGGTTGCCCGACTGTCCGTCTCTGGAGGCAGTCGGGGGAAGACATTCATTGTACCCAAAAGCCTGGCTAAGTATAACGCAAGAAAATGGGTACATTCAATAATATCTGGAGGCTACAGAATTCCTTTCATTCAGCCCACTTTACAGTCATGCAAGTCCCTCCCAAATGTTCCACCCAATCTGAGGGACCAGGCAGTTATAGAAGTTTCAAAACTGCCAGAAAAAAGAGTCATCCAGGAAGTCCCGGCAGACCAACATGGATCCGGAACTTACTCAAGGTTCTTTTTGGTACCAAAAAAGACAGGGAACTGGAGACCTATTTTGGATCTCAGCAGACTGAACAAGTCTGTTCAATGAACAAAGTTTTGGATGGTCATGCTACAGTCCATTCTGCCCTTTCTGGGTCAGGACAATTGGATGTGCTCCGTAGAACTCCAGGATGCATACTATCACATCAAAATGGACAGATGCTCCAGGAGGTTACTTTGCTTCTGGCTGGGAGCCAGTCATTACCAGTTCAAAGCTCTGCCCTTTGGTCTCACCACAGCCCCCAGGGTGTTCACCAAATGTATGGCAGTGGTCACGGCTCACCTGAGGCATCAAGGATTCCAGGAGTTTCCCTATCTAGACGACTGGCTCCTTACTGCTACTACCAGGCATCAACTCCTTCAAGCCTGGGATTATACAATCTCAGTTTGCTTCCAGCTAGGTATTACCATAAATTTCGAAAAATCTGCCTTGTTACCCTGTCAATCTATTACTTATATAGGAGCAGACTTAGATACAAGAAGCATGTCCACAAAGCTACCCTTGGACAGGGTGTCCACTATTCACCAGCAGGTATATGTCCTCATGCAATGCAAAAGAGTGCAAGTCAGGTACGTCCTTCAGACTCTAGGTTCTATGGCAGTGGCAATTCTTCTGATACCCCTGGCCCACTTCCACATGAGAATCCTGCAGTGGCTTCTGTTCACGCAGTGGTCCTTTCAACAGCTTCCCATGTCTCACATGATCATCATCACAGAAGCATGCAAAAGACACCTTTCCTGGTGGATGGTCTCCCCACTAGTGATTCAGGGCAGACCCTTCATTTAGCCTCCTCTGGTTGCTACAGTGACCACGGACGCCTCCCTGATAGGGTAGGGGGAGACATTATTAGGGAAGGACAGTCCAGGGAACTTGGCAGGCTCACAAGTACTATCTGCTTATAAATGTCCTAGAGATGAGAGCTGTGCTCCTAGCGTTGCAAGCTCTTCAGGACTCTCTTCTTTCGGGGACCATTGCAATTCAAACCGACAACATGTCAGTGGTGTGGTACATCAACAAGCAGGGGGGAACCAGGTCCTACCCCCTATGTCGAGAAGCCCTCAGTCTCTGGCAGTGGGCGATTTCCTCCCAATGATTTCTGATTGCAACGCACATCCCTGGGACTTCCAACGTCATAGCAGACAGGCTCAGCAGAGCTATTCTCATGCCTCACGAGTGGTCTCTGAATCAGGTAGTTGCGGATTTAATCTTCCGCAAATGTGGTCAGCCTTGCTGCGACCTTTTTGCCACCCCCTTCAACAGCAAATGCAGCAGCTACTTCTCCCTTCTTCAGCTTCCTGGTCACCCTCCCAGAGACGCTTTAATCCACGATTGGCCTCAGGGACTTCTTTATGCCTTCCCTCCGTTTCCCCTGATACCAAAACTCATTCAGAAAGCTATGTCATTGGGTTGCAAAATGATCCTCATTGCCCCTTACTGGCCTCGACAGATATGGTTCCCTTTTCTACACCATTACCTTCTTGAGTGGCCTTGGACTCTGGATCTGATTCCAGACCTACTGATTCATCAAGCAGGCAGGCTGCATCAGTCCCTTCAAACACTCCAGCTCACAGCTTGGTTGCTCCACTTCCAACCTTAGTCAGGCTTCCCAGTATTTTCCCAGCCGTTCACGACATTATTGTTTCCTCCCATAAGTCGGCCACTAGAAGGACTTATGCTAGTAAATGGAAATGTTTTTCTTGTTGGGCAGAGGATAGAAATATAGATCCCTTCACAGCCCCTATCCATGAGATCTTGGAGTTCCTAACAGAACTCTTTCATTCAGGGTCTGCTTCTGCTACAATCAGGGTTCAATTAGCGGCCATTTCAAATTTTCACGTCGGGTTTTCTAATGTCAACATTATGACTCATAAGCTATGTAAAGCGTTTATAAGAGGGGCTACTCTCCATAGACCCCCAGTGAGAGATCCCCCTCCTCCTTGGGACCTTAATTTGGTACTAACCTCATTAATTATGCCCCCTTTTGAACCGGCAACTTCCTGCTCCATTAAGTTTCTATCTTGGAAGACTCTCTTTCTGGTAGCTATTACTTCAGCCAAATGTGTCTCTGAACTTCAGGCACCATCCTTCCATCCTCCATACTTAGTATTTCATAAGGACAGGGTTGCTCTGAGGACTAATCCTTCTTTTCTTCCAAAGGTCTGCTCAGAAAACAATTTGAATCAGTCTATAGACCTACCTGTGTTTTTCCCTAACCACACCAACAAGGCAGAATACAAGTTACATCAATTGGATGTTCATAGACAGTTGTGTTTCTATCTGCATAGGACGAAGGATATAAGGAAGTCTGACCAACTTTTCCTTTCCTATGCTCGGGGCAAACAGGGTCTCCCAGTTTCCAAAGTGACCTTATCCAGGTGGTTGTTTCATATCATTACCTTTATCTACCAACTAAGGAACAAAGACTTGCCAATCAAACCGAAAGGTCATTCTATCATGGCTTTAGCCACGTCTGTAGCATTCCAGTCTAGGTTGCCCATGGACTCTATCTGTGCTGTCGCTACGTGGGCAAATCCTCATACCTTTATTTCTCATTACAAGTTGGATGTGGTCTCCAGAAGTAAAGCTAGCTTTGGTTCCACTGTTCTGAAGAGTTTGTTCCAATGAGCCACCCAGGATTGTAGGTGCTAGGGACGCTGTCCCAACCAGCAAGAATGAAGTCGAGATTGACAACTTAACATAAAGAAGTTATGTACCTACCATGACGTTCCATGTTAGTTGTCTTCATCTCACCTTCTTTCTTGCATCCCCCCTCCATCCCCCTATCCTGTTGAACCGAGAGGAGTTCAAATTTTCACTGGCTGAGTGTTTGCTGGTTTGTTTCCTTTATTGACTTAGACAGTAGGACAGGTATGTTTATCCATTTGTTTGGAGGGGTTTCTTCCTATAGCTATGTCTGGGTTAGCTATTTCAAACGAGATCTGGGTAGCTAGTGCTAGGCATCATGGGATAAGGCGTAGCCTCGAGCCAGTAAACAGCTCTCGAGCTATTGAAGATGGCCGAGTCGGAGCCGAGGATCAGCTCCGATCCCCAACCAGCAAGAAAGAAGGCGAGATGAAGACAACTAACATGGAACGTTATGGTAGGTACATAACTTCTTTTTATGTAATATGCACTGCATTCTGTAAATTAATTAATAAATTAAGCCTGCCCTGTAATGCCTAGAGTATATTAAATAACTATTACTACTTATTCTTTAAATAACTTAATTGTCCTGTTACAATAATTCTGACACTTTGCCCTTAAAATTAATGACTGAATAATATGAGGTGTGATGTAGTTGCATGTTGTAAACTGTCTAGTAATGCTGTTAGAAATGTATAACTGAGTAGGAACATCATATTCTGAAACTTGACTGAGATTTACACTAAAGCGATACATATTTTTTACTGAACATCTAAAATAGCTGTTTTTAAATGTTATGCTCAAAAACTAACTAAACTAATACTAAAGCAATACCTTTTCTACCAGCATTTTCTTAACACAGATAAAAGCATAAACTGAAATCTGGTAAATGTTATATTCTGGAAAGTAAACCAATAGTAAAAGAGTACTTTTTTCTGTCAGTATCATTTGAAATAGATAAAAACATAAACTGAAAACTAGTACTGTTTTACAATTGTCTGAAAATATAACAAATGTGTATACTTTTGTTAACTCTCTGCATAAATGCCCATCTGTTGTGTATACATTTTAACTCTAAAGGATATTTTCTTTGGATAACTGGAACATATTTATTGTATGTGCACAAAACAGAAGAAAAAACAACAATCTTCACTTCTGGCTTTGCTGGGCTTGCCTTTCTGTAGAAAACTGACTTGTGCACCACAACTCTTATCAAGTTTAGGCCTTATCCTGCATTGTCCCAGTCACTACTGAGATACTGGAAGAGCCGCTTTAATGTCCAAGTGCCCATTCATGTGTACAAATAGGCTGTCCACCCCCCCCCTCCATCTCTGGTTCAAGTCCGGGTGGCAAATATAATGTTTTTCTTGACTGTATTTACAAGCATGCATTTTTTAAAGCCAAACGGGAAATTATTCAAATATTCAAAACTGACAGCACGTTTTTTTAGTAATATCTGCAAAGTACAAAAAAAGCAGTATCAGGTCCTTAAAATAATATTTGCAGCTTTTTTTTTTTTTTTTTTCCAAAATACTTTTTATTACGTTTTTGTATATAACAAATTAAAACAATCACACAACATAGCAGGTGATATATAACAGAAGTTCTGTATAGGTGTTATTATATACTCGTTGTAAAAGAAGAAAGGAGGAGAGGAGAGAAAAAAAAATACAAAACACAACCTAATAACCTATGTACACAAGTGCCATTGACTGTGCTCAAAGCAAGAGTATCATGCTGCAAAGGGGGAAAGAAGAGAGATAATAAGATGACTCCAAATAACAAGCATAAAAATATACCAATAAAGGGGAGGGAAAAGAAAGCAACAGCAAACTTAATGTATATAGTCAATACCTTCCTCTATGCTTTCTTGATAAACATAAACTGGCAAGGAAGATTTAACTCCCTACGCACTATGGAGGGGTTACTTAAAAAAATAAATAAATAAATAATTAAGAGGAATATCAATGACCAGGTTATAAATTTCAACTATACTTAAGTAGGAATAATGGGGGATATCTCAATCATCTGTTAACAAGAGAAAAATAAAATCCCAAAGTTTTTGATATGCCGCTTTCTTGCGAGGGCCTATTTTTATCATTTTCTGGGAGGTAATGTATTTAATTGCCAGAGCTCTAAATTCTCTCCATGTTAACTTTGATCGATCCATCCAATGTTTAGTTATATAGAATTTTATTAAAAGACAAAGGGTGATAAGTGCTCTAAATCTAAAAGATGTCATGTTAATCCTGGTAATATGCAGCAAGGCCATTTCCCACGATAGCGTAGATTTATGGTATCCCATTTTGTCTAGTCTTACCTTGAGAGAACACCATAAGCTATGAAAGTATCTACAAAACCACATTATGTGAATGATATCCGCACGAGGGTATGAGCAGCAGGGACATAAAGTGGATACAGATGTGTTAAATTTGTTTAGGTGAACTGGAGTTAAATATAAGTTATTAGTAATCCTGAATTGAGTGAAGGTAAATTTCTTAAATGGGGAGTATTTGAGTGTAGACTTTATTGACAGAATTTTCTGTTGGGGAGATAAATTCACTCCTTGTCGATCCCATTAATCTGCAAAGATGATTTTCCCTTTATTTAGGTAGGTGGAGAAGGATTTATAAGATACAAAGAGCATATTTTTATTGGAATTAAGGCTTTGTAATAAATGTGTCACAGAGTCAATTTCAATGTCTAGGCTGGGGAATTTTTGGAGAAAAAATAAGGTGAGATCTCTTAGCTGTCTCAAGATAATGGTATATGCTTTGGACAAAGATAAAGCTTCCCTAAGTTCCGTTAACGAGAAATGCTTGAACTTGTATAAGTTCCATAAGGTATAATCTTTAATCAGTGGAAAGTTGTTTAGGTTTATCATTTTATTGCTCATTTTAACATTTGGGTTAAGATGAAAGGGTTGAAATAGTAGGAGAGCATTAGTTAAGTTCAAGGAATGGAAGAGCTCTTGACAAGTTTTGATTAAACCCTTTAGGGCATCATGTAGCTTTAATTCTTTGAGGGTAAGTTTAGTCAGAAATGGTAATGATTTAGGGTTAATATTATTACTGATCGCATGATTGTACCATATTTTAATCCACAGAGGTGCCCATGGGGAAGAGTTTGGAATATGGTTGGCAATGGCAAGTATTCTATTAGAATGAATAATTCTATAATAAAGAATGAAGCTGGGCATCACAATACCCCCCAATGTTTTAGGTAATGTAAGCCTATAATATGACATTCTGACTGATTTAGGGTACCAGATAAATTTTGCAATGTCTTTCTAAATTCTATTAAGGAAGGTACTTGTGACTGGGGATAGAGAGGAATTACAAATATAGAGAATTTTGAGGAGTATATTCATTTTAACTATAGAGATTTTTGAGAGCGTAGAAAGCTTTAATTGTTGCCATCTCAGAATATCCTGTGAAATAGAGATCCATAACTTTGACAAGTTAGATTGTAAGAGAGAGGAGTATGAGTGGTCATATGAGACTCCTAGATAATCCAGAGAATAGCTAACACAAAAGGATAGATCTGGAAATAGGTGCTGGCAATGTGCTGTAGGATTAATCGGGAAAACAAGAGACTTATTTGTATTTACTTTATAATCAGAGATAGTGGCAAAGGTGTTCAGAGAATTGATTATTTTCATAGCATCATATGTAGGGTGCATAAAATAAAGATTAAGATCGTCTGCAAAGGCTGTAAATTTAATATTAGTGTTACATATTCTAGGAATAGAATGATACATTTTCTGGACTACAAACAACAGAAAGGCTTCTAAGTATAGATTGAACAATAGGGGAGAAAGAGGGCATCCCTGTCTAGTGCCATTTGTAATCTTTATAGGTTGAGAATATTTTTTATTTATGTATAGGCGAGTATATGAACTGTTGTATAGGACCTTAATCAATTTGATAAATTCAGGGGGGGGGATCAAATTTCGATAGAACCAAAAATAAAAAATTCCAGTTTACCCGATCAAAGGCTTTACAAGCATCCAACACCAAAGCATATTTAGGATTTTTTTCTTTTTTAGATATCTTTATTATAGTCTCTAATGTTAGGGTATTGTCCCATGTATGTCTGCTAGCCATAAATCCTGTTTGCTCTGGGGAAATTAAGTCATTCATAACTTTTTTAAGCCTGTTAGCGAGTATGGAAGAAATAATTTTTATGTCAACATTCATAAGCGATATCGGTCTATAGCTATTGACATTAGTATTGTCTGAAGTGTTTTTGGGGATCAAAATGGTTTTAGAGTGGTTGATATATAAATCCAATATACCTTTATTAGCGAAAGATTTAAATAATTCTAGTAAGATGGGAGTCAGGATATCTTTAAATGTTTTATAGAACTCAGATGAGTATCCATCTGAGCCAGGAGCTTTCCCTGGTTTCAGGTTACCTATGGCTTCTAGAATTTCCTTCTTGGTTATTTGAGCTGATAATAAGTCTTTCTGTAATTTGGTTATTTTTGGGAAGGTAATCTCGTTTAAAAATTTTTCCATCTCTTCCCTTGTAGAAAGCAGGTTATTGCTTGCATAAATTCCGGAGTATATTTGGTGAAATAACGGAATAATTTGTTCATCAGATCTGTAAATCATGTTGTTATGTTGAATACAGGATATTTTGGGGGACCTGGGTGTATTGAGAATTATTCTGGCAAGGGCCTTGGAGGGGGTTTGTATATCCTCTGAAAATTTCGAGATATATCGGAGTTCATGGATAGATAGATTGGATTGATGATGTTCAAACAGTTCTTTTTGTTTATATTGTAACTCCTTTTCGGTACTTGAGGAATAATTATTTATAAGTTTATTCTCTAAGAGTTTAATCTCCGAGGTTAGTGCTATTGATTTGTTATTACGTAATTTTTTAAGAAAACTAGCTTTCCTGATAAGTATTCCCCTAATTACTGCCTTCGCTGCTGCCCATCTAATATCAAAGGAAATGTCTCCATCTTGTGATGTCCCAAATAAGTCATTAAGTGTATCCTTAATTTCTATGATTAGAGACTGTTCTTTGAGTAGGTTACTATTTAGAGACCAATTTGATATTTTGTACATTGAGGTTAAGCTGTGGTTTAGACCTATCTCCAGTTCTATTTTTGAATGGTCAGAGAGGAATCTGGGTTCTGTTGTGAATTTGATTTGTCTATTAACTAATGTATTTGAGATTAGAAAGCAATCTATACGGGACCAGGATTGGTGGCATTTAGAGAAGTAAGTAAAGTGATTGGATTTGTTGTTACCAGCTTCAGTAGTAAACACAATTGGGTCTATTAAATCAAAATCCTCTATTAAGTCTAAGAGAGTCCTACATACCAGTGAACTAGAGAGTTTGTTCTTACATGATCGGTCTACACTAGGGTTCACAACTGTGTTCCAGTCCCCAACTATAACAAATTTGTGGTTTGGGAATTTAAGCAGGAGGTTGTAGATAGACATAATGAAATCTGTTTGTCCTGAACAAGGACCATAAATGTTTAGAAATAGTACAGGATCTTTTAGGGTTTGTGAAAGACAGGTAAAATAACACCATCTACCGTCCTGATCTGATCCTTTGGAAATAATCTGTAGTTGGAAAGATTTTTTAATGATAATTGCCACCCCCTTGGAATTGTGGTTAACCCCAGAAGGGATAATATCTCTAATCCATGACTTCCTTATATCATTGACCCAGTCATTATTTAGCATGTGTGTCTCCTGCAAGAAACATATATCCAATTTAGACTTAAGTAACAGATGCATTATTAGATTTTTCTTATTTTTATCATTAAGTCCCCTCACATTCCATGAGGAAACCTTCCAAGTACTATTCATAATACCTGAGTGTAATAAGGTGAAACACAGAAGTAGTGTTAGATGGAGTCAGAGGTAAGAAAAAAAAACATATTATATAAGAGTAATGCAGCATATTGTAAATAAATGGCACAAAATCCCCTCAATTTAACCCCCGTGCTTAACCACACTACAATAACAATTGAGAGAATGCAAGAGCGGAATATTTTAGGTATTCGTACATCCATGTAATATTTAACAATTATTACTAAAAGTAGTACAATATTTACAATATTATACAATCTCATTCCAATTCTGAGCCAGGTCATCTATACCCTGCTTAATATATCCTAATAGCTTCCAATATTTCGTCAGATAACTTATCACTGTATAGGTCACATATCTACTTACTGCATTAGAGCTAGTATGCTATAACAGTGTTGTGTTGAACATATAGAAGTAGGTTGCATGTAAAGTGCATCGGTACCAAGATAATCCTTTTCAGCAATCAGTAAAATGCTAACTATGGAAATTACAACATATTTATTCTAACTAAATAACCCAAGAGCAGCTTCTTTTTATCACTTAACGGGACTTCCTGTCAACGTCTAGTTGTTTTAGAGTAGTCATAGGCGACTTTCTGTTCTGGTCAATTAGAAAATACTATACTCCGAACTTTCAGTTGTAGCACGATGATACCATATAATGCCAACATCCAGTATCTGCTACTAATAATGTTAATTCGTCGGTTTAGGTGAAGTGTCCAACAAGGTATAATTCTCAGTCTTATAGTTTAAATAAAGCCCTCTCCATTAATTTCTGTGTTAAATCATGATCAACCCGTATAGACTTCATACCTGAAGTTATTAGTGTTCATGTTAGGGAGCGATCATGACCAAGACAGACAGGATGCAGGAAGTCTATTTCCGTCTTTGATGTAAATCTATCAAGATTAGGTAAACCCAACTCATAAAGGGTCCCTCCTTCAACCGGAACTAAAAAAATGTTCCTATTGTTTAAAAAGAAGAAAAGACCATATTTTACATAAATCAGGACACGAAGCTTAGAAATAAGCCAACGTACTCCTAATGCTGAAGGGATATCTCTAAAGGCTGGATCCTCTACTCTTGTACCAAATGCTCAGGTAGAAAATCATCAGTTAGAGGGATCTGAGCCAAAACATTTTACAAATATAGCTTTCGCTTCTTTAGGGGATGACATAGAGAGCTTTATTTCTTTATGTGTAAAGGACAGCGTAGAGGGAAATTTCATTTGAAATTTAACTTTCTGATGAATAAGGTCAGCGCAATAAGGGGCAAGTTTACGTCGCATCTCCCTTATTTCAAGGGGAAGATCTTGTGTAACTGTGATTACTTGATTGTTCCATGTGAATTGTTTAACTTTCTTGAAGGCTGCTAAAATGGATTGAATGTTCTGATAATTGAGCAATTTTACATATACTGGTCTTGGTAGTGCATTTGATTGCTGCCTCCGAAGCGCTCTGTGTGCTCTCTCAATGATGTATTTATGTGGGGAGTTTATTTCTTGACATAGGTTATTAAAGATTTGAGATGTGACTTCTATCAATTGGCTTGGTTCATAGTTTTCACTTAGACCCCTTACAATCAAGTTGTTCCTCCTGCTTCGCGCTTCGAGATCTAAGATTTTAGCTTGCATATCGCTAATAGCTTTATCCTTTGACTGGAGGGTTTCTTTTATATGGTCTATTTCAAATTCGTTTGACTTAGATCTTTCTTCTACTAGATCTAGTCTATCAGCAATTTTATTAATAGTTAGATCAAAGGAATTCATTTTGGCTGATAGTTCCTGAATAGCTTCTTGAAGTGGTGAGAGCGCACATTTTAGTTCATCCATTAACAGTGAACTTTCGGCCTTTTGTTTGATTGGTTCTTTCAGATGTTCCTGAACTGTTTTTGATGATCTTAGCCTTTTTGCTTCCTTCTCTGGTGATGTGGAAATAGTGGACAGTTTGGATTTCGTAGTTTGAGTGTCCATATTTTCTGATTCTCTTGACATTTTGTACATCGTTATTAGAACTTATGGGTGCTGTCACTAGGTATGGTGCTGGAATTAGGGCCTCTATACATCCACGTGTAGGTTCACTCGCAACTTGCAGTATGTTAAAGTAAGCAATTAATGTAGATTAGAATTATTTATATATTCTTAGAAGTCTCACAAGAGTGAACATTAGAGGAGACTTGCCAGTTATATACGATTTTAGCCTATAAAAGCCAAAAAATAGGTTTGGCCAAAAAATAGTAACTGGAGTTATAAGGAGAGGGTGCTTCTTAGACGACCACCATCTTGGAATTGCAGCTTTAACAATTATAAACTGACAACATTGCTTGTTTTCTGCATGGAATAAACATATAAACTCTTGTAAGTCTGCAAACAAACTGATAATGTACTATAGTGAAAAAGGCCTATGTTACAAATAAATACATTCTTGCAAGTCTGTAACTGAACTGATAACATACTACAGTGAAATAGAAAAACTGTAACTTCATTATTAAATCAAATGGAAATCCCAGAGACATTGTTTTTCCCTGCCATAACCTCAAATGAAACTAAAGTAGGAATATAACACTAAATTAATATTTCAACTTTTTTTGCATTTCTGCACCTTTATGAAATTAATCTTAACTGTTGAATTTTCTGAGTTTACTCAATGATCTTCAAGTCATAATTTAGAAAAGAATTTCATCAGTGTGCAGGTCTCTGCCCACTGCCTTACGTGTAGATGTTCTTTTAGCTAACGTCATTTACATTTTTTAGTACTACTAAATGCTGCAAGGATTTATCATTACTGTCTACAATTTTCTTGGATAAATAGTAAGAACTGTTACTGCATAAACTGTCACTAATAATATTTAACGTATCTTTACCATACTGTTTTATGGCCTATAGTACTGTCTTTAATTCAGCTTGCTAAACTAGTCTGTAATCTGATAACTCGGTTACATAAATCTGTGCCTCTGGTGTGCTTGATAAACTGTAGATTCTGCATGAAATATATAATATATCGAATTGTTTACATATACACATTTATTAATACAATTGAACTGATCTGATTGTGCAACTTTACATCTCTGCCCTTTATACAGGTATGTGAAGTTTCTTCATGTTGTAAAATTACATTGCATTCTTTTCCTAACATGAGATTTGAATCTCTGACTTTAATGATACATATTTATGCTGCACTTTTTGTCTTGCATGGCATCTGAATTTTGACTGTGCTGTCAATTTAAAAATGTCACATTGACTTTAAATTCTACATTCTATAAAACTAGTGCATTTAATACCTGTAAATGTGCTTCTGTTTCTGTCTGTATCAAGATATTATTTATGCATTGCAACACTTTACTACCATAATTCAAAGGTATTAACAGTGTGTGATAAAACAAAACAATAATGAAAAAAATCATTTTCCAGATGTTTAACTGTAAACCATTTATTTTGTGAATTAACTTGACTATCATTTCTGATATGCCATACACAATATCTAATACTAGCCTGAAACTGTGACCTTTTTTTCTTACTGGCCATAACATTGAATTGAAGTTTCCTTCCCCGTCCCTCTTTGGTTTTCGGAGAATAAGATATTGTTTCTGAAAATGTGGTAACTTGACTACCTGGACTTCAGCTGTGGCAGCTGAACCAGGATTTAATTTATTTTTAACCCATGAGTCTGCATGCTCCTGTTGTAACCAATTTTTCAAATTTTGTACCTCATTTACACAAGCTACAGCACACAAATTCCTACAAGTATCATCTGTGTGCACTACTGTATATTCTAGAGCATTTTAATTATTCCATAAAATCTTGTTACTGAAATCTAAAAAATGTAACTCTGAAGACATGTCCATATCTAGTACAGTACTGTTACACTCAGAACTCCTCACTGCTGCAACCTTTGACCCTTCAGATCCTAACAAAACTGCACTTGTGTCCTCTAGTAGAGATCTATTTGTAACTGAATTGATGTGTCTGTCTCAATCAGTACATTATTCTAGAATTTCTTTTCTGTAAACAATGAAATATTGTCATTTTTCTCAAACTTAAACAATGACACATGATTTGGTTTTGTGCTAGACTGCCACACCTTTTACAGATAAACTGAAAAGTCTTTTATTATATAACTAACAATAACACTGACTTGAGCTATGGTATGCTTTCCTTCTTTATTTTGCCCTAACACTAGTAATGACATTGACTTGAGCTTCTTTGTTTTGCCCTGAAGTCTGTGTACCATATATGCTGGTGTTTACTTTATCAAACTGATCAAAATCTGCACTCTGATCCCTTTTATCCCCTTTGTGCAATATTTGCACTGACTTCTGAAAACAGTAAACTAGAATTTATTACATTCTGAGCATCTGTATTTTAAATAACATGAACTTGAGACATTCCAATCATTTTCTTTGTGTTTTTTTTTCTGGCAATCTGCATGTTTATGTCTGTATCTGCAGGATTGTGACTTAACTCTGTATTTTGAATTACATGTGCTTTACCATTTACATTGCTTTCTGAAGAATGCAAACTAGAATTTGCATTCAAGTCTGAAACCATACTGATTTTAGAAACTGAATCATATTGTGAATTATGAGCTATTCCTGAAATAACAACATTGAAATTTAAATTAACATTTCTGGAATACATTTTAGATTGTTTTACCCAATTTTTAACTTTAAACCACAGATTTCACTGGTGCATTTACTTTGGAAGTACTGTTTGACATATCTGTACGATTTGCATTTACTGATGTATTGAAACCTTTCTGATTTAGGTAGAAAATGCATTGTAACAAAAATGAATGCTCACATAAGGAAAGTTGAATTTGCTTTAAGAAGGATGCCAGATGTCTCACAGCTTTCTCAAACTCCCTGTTGTAAGGATTCTCTTAGCTCTGTACTGTCACACTGGAAACTTGAAAATCTGTTGTCTGTTTTAGAGATGGAGAAGTTTTCTGACACATTGCTGTTAACTAGATAATGTCCTTTACACTGGTACCTTGCAGACTCTGAAGTTTTTTGAGACTTTACTGTAGATTCTCTGAAGTAGGAACACTGCTGCTTTGTAAAATTCACGTAGTCTGACTATAGATAGTTTTGCAAGGTTGCTATGGGTTTTTTTTCCTTTAACTGCAAATATTGCCCCCACCCCATTGATGGTGTCTCACCATTGTAACAATTTATAGGACTGTAGAATACTGGAATAAGCTGGAAATAACTGAAGAAACTGGAATAAGACTGGAATGAATGTCTTTATCTTTTAAATACCCAGAACTGTTTTCAACAGGTGCCAGTCTCTCCTTTATGTGCCAGACACCCTTGCACCTTTCAGAATAAAAGTCTGCATACACTGTAGTTTGGTTAAGAATGTACTACACATTCTGTTAGCACATTTTAATCATTCTTGGCTGAAGGTTATTTTCACTGATTGAAAATGCATTTGTCAAGAAAGGAGATACTGCCAGGCCAGCTATCGGGAATTTTGTAAATAATCATATGTCATTTGTGAATATCAACATAATTCATATAAGATGCTTGTGTTACAAATGTATTAGAGCTGTGTGTCATATTAGATGGTTTGTACAGATGTGTGCTGAAAAGATATTTTGCAAAGTGCTGTTTGAAATGTATCCACAGTTTACCCTACTGGAATAGAACAGAAATGTACATGGACTATTGTAACTGTTTAGATGTATACATTTTAACAGGGGAAACTGGAATGCAGAAGGTTAACTAGCAATTCTTCAGAAAATAGCTGAAATTAAATTACTTTATGACAGCAAAAAATAGGATGTCTATACTAGGGAGCTCTCTGTGTTGTCTTGAAGAAGAAATAATTGCTAGGTTTGAGATGTGGAAGTGTTTTATTGTTTTATGACTTCCAACAGCTGCACAGATCTGAGGAAAAGCCATTGTCTATGTATTTTCACAGGTGGATGCTAAATTCTGCTAGCTTTCAGCAGTGAGGGTTTTACCTGGGTTAGAGTCAGATGACAAGAAATAATGTCACTCTGCAAGCTATCCCAGCAGTAATATTTGAGATATTACTTTAAGAACTCTCTGAGAGAGACTCTGCATTCTATTTTCTGTCTTGGACCTGAGAAGATCCATTCACCATACATCTGCCGTGCAGGTCTAATTAAGTAAGTGTACTAGGGTATAGTATAATTCTCTTAGATATAGTCAGGAATACAGCAACGTTTAGCTTAGATATTTTTCTTTATTTGAGACTGTCCTGCAATATTGTTTTAAATATTTCCTGTGATTTTCAACTCTGATGTTACTGTGATTATATACTGAGTATTTTCTTGTGCTTTTGTTACTTATTATATATTATATTTAAGCCTTTCATTGTGAATGATCTGTCTAGAGATATTTAAGTTCTTAGCGTACTTGCATATTTATTTGGTGACACTGTGTAGGCCAGTCCTAACAGCCTTGCACTTGGTCAAACTACCATTTGTATTAACAATAACATTACACAATAAGATTGGGCACCCTTTGTTAAGGGCCTTAAAGTACCTGATAAGGAGTGTCTAGTGGCAATGGAAACTACCTCATAGTCCGGGCAGAAGGGTGCATAACTAGCAAACTTGTGCCAGCCTTTCCCAAATGTGCATGTGTATAAATCAAACCTCAAAGAGTATGTGTGTGTCAGCTATTTTGGCAGGGACATGGAGCACTGGTTGGACAGAGAGGGTGTTTGAGGTCTTGGCTTGGTCACTCAGCTGAGATCTCAACTCTATAGCTGTGCCAGTGGGGATTCATATTGGGGATCTGGAGAAAGAGAGAGAAAGCAGCCCCAGACTAACTGTGGTCTCTGTGTACTCTTAAGGGAAATTGCACTTGATGCAGAGAGCTGCATCTGGAAATACTGTATGTGTACCTGTCATCTTGCCAGTGTACATCCCCCACTGGTGCTAGTGGTGAGGATTGAGGCTCCTTGATTACTGGACCAGTGGTGGGGTGTCACATTTATTAGTGGCAGTGGTGGGATATCCACATATTGGGATTTGGTGGTGTGGATATTGAACTCCTGTAGCCTATAAACGGTCATTACTAAAGAAGGTGTTTGTAGTCTCAATCAGCCACACAGTGAACATTCAGAGTTTCATATTACAATAGTTTTATTTTTTTGTTAGCTTAGTTAGTCAGGGAGAGCAGGCATGTCAGCAGAGGAGTATGGTAAGCTGACAAGGAGCCATTTAGTTGAGATGTGCCAAGCCAGAGGATTAGGGCATGACAACCGGACTAAAGCAGAAATTATTGCAGCCTTAGTCATAGCTGCATCACAAACCAGCAACCAGGAGGACAACCAGACTGGCCTTGGGGTTCTACAACTCTCAGAAAAGTGACAGTTCAACTTTGCTTCTGAGGACTTAAACATTTATCTGGAGTTGACTTGAACTGGAGGCCAAACATTTGGAAATAGAAGTAGCAGAGATACTGCAGCATTTGGAGCCTGAAGAAACAGAGAGACAGAGACAAATGGAATTAGAATCAGCAGACAGACTGAGATGTCTAGAAGCTGGGGAAAATGAGAGGCAGAAGCAACATGGAAAAGAAATGCTGACTCTTTGCCAGGGTCATGAAGGTAATGGGGAAGGGAATAATTGAACCCCAGAAGCAACAAAGGTCAGCAAATTTCTTCCACAATTTGCAGAGGTTGATAATTTTGATAGCTTTCTTCATATATCTGAAAGGGTATGTAAACAGTATAATGTTGACAAAGGACTCTGGGTATAGTTCCTGACCCACTTACTACACAGTAGAGCTGTAACTGCTATTTCTAAATTGTCTGATACTGATTGCTTAAATTATAATACTGTTAAAAATGGTTTATTAGAGTGTTTTAAGTTAACAGCTGAAGCTTATAGAAAAAAGTTTTGTGAGCATAGACGCAAGGCAGATATAAGTGTGCGTGAATATATTGCTGAGTTAAACACTTATTTTCATCAATGGGTGAGTGTCAGGTCACCACTTTGAAGGGCTGGCAGACCTTTTGGTGAAGGAACAAGCCCTTAGTACTTTGTCTGAGGACATGAGAATCTGGTTAGTAGATAGGGAATGTAAAACTGCAGATGAGTTGGGGGAAAAAGGGAGACCTATACCTAGTAAGCAGGGCATCACTGCATAGGAATGGGATACCCAGTGCTGCTTATGGGTCTAACGGACCCATGGTGGGCAGCCTAAAACTCCCCAACAAAGTCTGCCAGTAGCAGGGGAAGCCACTAGTGCAGGTACATGATCAGGATCAAGGGTTACATTTTTAAATATAACCAGTGGGTCCATGTAGCATATGGATATCCATGGAGGCAAGGTGGGAGAGCCATTAAATGGGAATGACAAAATGCCAGCAGTAAGTTGTCTGGAGAGAACAAGGGCACCAAACTACCACAAGAGATTATATCCTATCTTAGTAGATGGGAAACAGGCCACTGCTAAGAGGGACACACCCTCTGACCTAACCATTGTAAAGCCTGCAATGGTTAGAGAGGAGCACTACTTGATTGGGCAATCTGTGCCAGTCAGAGCTTCGGAGGGACCCCATTCCAAATACATTTGACCGGGGTTCACCTTGACTGGGAGGATGGAAAAAGAAGTAAGCAAGTATGTATGTTTCAGGATATCCCTGCAGATGTCCAGATAGGGAATGGTTTTGATAATTCAGTACCTTGTATGCATGCAGTTACATGCAGTTAGGCTTGGAGACAATCCTGAGGGTCTGGTAGCCTGGGGGGGACCCAGACAGACTGCACACTTGAAGCCAGTACCAGTGAGGTGGCTACTTCAGGGAGGGAAACTATCCTGTTTCAGTGAGACTGAAGGTGACCCACAGCTGCTTGGGGCACTAATGTTCCCTTGGACAGAGTGGCTGCAAGGGCAGAAGTGAGTAATAGTACCCAGGCTGACAGTGAGGCACCACTGTCAGAGAATATGAGACTTCCTGTGGAAAGGGAGCTGGGAAGGGTTACAAGGAGAGAGTTGAGACAGTTTCAGCTCTCAGACACTCCATTACAAGGCCTGAAGGATGTAGCCAGTGCGGCACTTGATTATCAAGGAAAAGGGGAATCTGTATACTGGGACAAAGAGTTACTGTATAGAGAGTGGACCCCTGAGGGAGGGCTAGAGGGTGAGAGAATACAGCAGTTGATACTGCCCAGAGCCTACCATCTGGCACTTCTAGCCATAGCCAATGATATTCCCTTTGCAGGTCATATGGGCATAAAGCATACCAAGAGACATATTATGCAGAACTTTTATTGACCTGAGATTTCCAGAGATGTAACAGGGTACTGCAGGACCTGTGAGCAGTACCAAAAGGTAGATAAGGCAGGAGACAAGGAGAACACTCCTTTGATGCCTTTGCCTGTGATAGAGAAGCCATTTCAGAGGGTAGCTATGGATATTGTGGGGCCACTGAATACCCCAGGTTCCACAGAGAAGAAGTATATCATAGTGGTAGTAGATTATGGTACCAGATACCCTGAGGCGGTGGCTCTGTCATCCATCCAGGCAGAAAAGGTGGCAAATGCTTTGTTAGAGATTTTCAGCAGGGAAGGTTTCCCAAAAGAAATACTGACTGACAGAGGTGCCAATTTCATGTCAGACCTGCTTGTCTGTGAAAGCACTATGGGGTGAAGCACCTAAAGACCCCCCCTACCATCCCCAGAATTATGGCCTGGTGGAGAGATTAAAGTCTACACTAAAGACCATGTTATGGGCTTTTGCAGACTAATTTAAGAGGGAGTGGGACAAATAGTTACCCCATCTATTGTTTGGTTACAGAGAGGTGCCCCAGGAATCCACAGATTTTTCACCCTTTGAGTTATTGTATGGGCATATGGTGAGGGGTCCTCTAGATTATATTCATAATGAGGGGAGGAGGAGTGTGAATCCCCCAAGGGGTTTGTTATGGCATATGTCCTAAATTTCAGGATGAGGCTCAGGGAACTGATGGGCTTGGCTCAGAAGAACCTGGCAGAAGCCCAGCAGCAGAAAAAGGTCTGTTATGACAGGAATGCTCGAGCTAGAGAGTATGGTGTAGGGCAGCAGGTTATGGTTCTCATTCCTTCAGACACAACAAGCTGCAGACAGCTTGGGAGGGACCCTACAAAGTGGTAAGGAAGGTCAATGATGTTAACTACATGGTAGAACTGCTAAGCAGGAAGCAGGGGCACAAATTATACCATGTTAACACCATGAAACTTTACCATGATACAGAGGCCCTGGTCCTATGTATTTGCAGTAAGAGGCAGGAGAAGTCTGAGGGGGGTCTATGGCTACAGGGAGCCAGCCAACAAAATCCCAAATTACTATGGTGGAGCCTAGGATTGCAGGCATATGATAGGACAGTACAGCACTGTACTGGGTCAGCAATGCCAAGGCAGCTGGAATGTCAAGACAGGGAATAGGGTAATGTATTCCCAGATAGGCTCATCCCTCTCAAGCAACATTTCTCAAGGGTCACTTGAAAAACTAGCTTGAGTTTTTGAGGGGGGAAGGAATATCATGAAAGGAGATACTGCCAGCCCAGCTACCAGGAATTTTGTAAGTAATTATATGTCATTTGTGAATCAACATGATTCATATAAGCTGTTTGAAATGTATCCACAGTGTACTCTACTGGAATAGAACAAATGTACACACACTATTGTAACTGTTTAAATGTATTTATTTTAACAGGAAAACTGGAATACAGAAGGTTAACTAGCAAAACTTCAGAAGAACGGCTGAAATTAAATTACTTTATAACAGCAAGAGACATTCTAGGGAGCTCTCTGTATTGTCTTGAAGGAGAAATAATTGCTAGGCTTGAGATGTGGAAATGTTTTATTGTTTTATGACTTCCAACAGATGCACAGATCTGAGGAAAACCTCTTGTCTATGTATTTCCACATGTGGATGCATGCTAAGTACTGCTAGCTTTGAGCAGTGGGGGTTTACCTGGGATAGAGTCAGATGACAAGAAATTATGTCATTCTGCAAGCTATCCCAGCAGTAACATTTGAGATAGTAATTTAAGAACTCTCTGAGAGAGACTATGCATTCTGTATTCTGTCTTGGACCTGACAAGATCCATTCACCACACATCTGCCTTGCTGTTGTAATTAAGTGTACTAGGGTATAGTATAATTCTCTTAGATTTAGTCAGGAATATAGCAAAGCTTAGCTTAGATATTTTTCTTTATTTGTTTGAGACTGTCCTGCAATGTTCTTTTAAACATTACTTGTGATTTTCAACGCTAATGTTACTATGATTATAAACTATTTTCTTGTTCTTTTATTATTTATTATTAAATATATTTAAACATTTCATTGTGGCTGATCTGTCTAGAAATATTTAAATTCTGGGAGTATTTGCATATTTATTTGGTGACACTGTGTAGGCCACTCCTAATAGCATTGCTCTTGGTCAAACTACCATTTGTATCAACAGTAACATTACACAGTAAGATTGTACACCATTTGTTAAGGGCCATAAAGTAGCTGATAAGGAGTGACTAGTGGCAGGGGAAACTACCTGATAGTCTGGGCAGAAGCTGACATAGCTAGTAATCCTGTGCCAGCCTTTCCCAGGTGTGTGTGTGTGTGTGTGTGTGTGTGTGTGTGTGTGTGTGTGTGTGTGTGTGTGTGTATAAATCAAACCTCAAAGTGTGTGTGTGTGTGTGTGTGTCAGCTACTTGGGCAGGGACATGAAGCTCTGGTTGGACAGAGAGGGTGCTGGAGGTCTTGGCTTGGTCACTCAGCTGAGATCTCAACTCTGTTGCTGTGCCACTGGGGAGTGTTATTGGGGATCTGGGAAAGAGGGAGAAACCAGCCCCGGACTGACTGTGGTCTCTGTGCGCTCTTAAGGAAAATTGTACTTGATGCAGAGAGCTGCATCTGGAAATAGTGTGTGTGTACCTGTCATCCTCCCAGTGTATGTCCCTCATTGGTGCTAGTGGTGAGGATTGAGGTTCATTCATTATTGGTCCAGTGGTTGGGCATCACAGCATTCACTGCACCTGAATGCAAAATGTAAAGGCCTGCTTTAATATGGCTGTATTTCTAGACTTATGCAAAAAGGATACTGTGTTTTTGTCTAGCAAACTACATTTAAATGAAACATGACATTACAGGCCCATCAACCTAACAATTCTTCTGTGTAAAGCCATAGAACATATTATAATTGAATAGTTCAACCCACACCAGTTTGGATTTTTCAAGAGTAAATCTTGTCTAATGAATATGGTTAATTTGTTAAAAAGGGTATCACAGGCTTTTGACAGTGGTAGTGATGTCAACACAATGTACCTTTACCTGGCCAAGGCATTTAACACATCCCCCATGTTAGCACATTTAGCAAGCTTTAATGCATTACACATAGATCCCCATGTAGTAAGATGGATAACAAATTGGTTAAAAGATAGAACCCACACTGCACTGTTAGGTGGTACCTATTCAGGAAAATATGAAGCTGACAAATTGTGTCCTGCAAGGCTCAGTGCTGGGGCAACTTTTATTCAGAATTTACTTTTCTGACCTCTAGCCCATGAACCAAGACAATGGGTAACCACATTTGCAGATTACTGTAAACTGAAGGGTCCTTCCCATTGTTAAGTCCCCATCTGATGCCAAAGCTCTACAGAAATATTTTACACTTGTAAATACCTGGTATATTAAAAATGACCTCCAATGAAATGCAAAAAACTGCAATATTGTCACATTTGGCAAATATTTTCCCCCAGCATATGACATAGACAGCACCCCACTCCAAAATGAGAATGTTGTTAAAGACCTTTAAACTTAGGTTGCTAATTCTGTCTCAGTTGATCATCATGTAATGATAAAAGTCAGAAAGTCCATCTACGTAACACACCTAACTGACAAATGTCATCTACATCTGAAAAGGTCATTGTTCCCTTATATTCAGCATTGATTAGATCAATTATTGCACAGAATGTCCCCATTGGGATGTACTTTAATAGGCATATTAAACAACTTAAAAGATCCAAGAGGCTCCTAACTAAGAAGATCACTGTTTTAAAAACCCTAAACTACCAGAAAAGACTAGAAGTACTGTCCCTTTATTCAGTATCTTATAGACATCTGAGGGGAGATCTATGCCTTGCCTTTCATGACATTAGGGGCCCAGTGGTCCTGAATGTCTTGTATCTCTACAAATCAAATAGTCCAACACGTACTAGAACCAGGGATCTAAATATTCACTAGCTGATAAATAAGACATGGTGGAGAGATAGGCTCATTAGGCAGCACTTTCCTCACCTTTGGAATAGACTTCCACTGCAGATTAAGAAGTGTGATACATTATCTCAGCTGGAACTGGATGATTAGATGGGTGTTCACAACTTCATCCCTGGCTTGGCTGGTCTACCACTCCTTAGAAAATAAGGTACAGGCCAATGCTGGGTACTGCCAAAGTATAACTGGTGGTAAGACTCCGTTGCCTTGTATTTCTGATGGTTCCTATGATTCTGATACTCATATTATATAGTAAGGGTTGAGCCAAACTCATTTTGGTATGTTAATTACAAGCTTTCCCTCAACACCAAGAAAGGCAGCATAGTTCCCTTTGGTATGTGTAGCGCCACTTCTGCTTAGCGTATAGATAACATTCCACCTAAACTGTCATCAGAGACTTGTGTGTATATGCATTCATGTATGTCAATAGCAGACTTGCCTTTGACCACCATGTCTTTTTGGTGGTTAAAAAAGCAAACATATGTCCCATTTTTAGAATAGGCTGCTCTTGCCTTCAAGTGGAGTACTTTCCTGGCAACTTTTAAAATCCTTATGGATGACTGTGTTGGTGATCACAAATTTTCCCTGGGGATACACAGAAAAAGTCTGTTTATTGGGGGTCACTGTTAATCTCCCACAGTATTGAGTGATGTGTCTGACCTTCTCAATGGTCTTCTTTGGCAGTAAGCTTAGTAACAATCTATGAACCTGTGTACCATTGTTTCCTATCAGTTTGCTGTTGCTCAAGTTGGAAACCATTTGGCAGTCAGTCAGGTAGTCCCACCACACTGTTCACATGATATCCCCCACTACTAACATACAATAGCAAAGGGTCATATATGTCTGCCCAGTGTAAGTGGTATTGATATATTTTGGAAAGTTAATTTCTTATCTTACCTTCTAACATATGCCAGAGGCTATTTTATCTAAAACCTTTTACAATTGCATATAAGAGAGCATGGTATACTCTACATAGTAGTCTGTTCAGGCTGTATCCTTTTCTCTTCTCATTCACTCAAAACACTTCACATATAGCTCCAGTAACATAATTTCTGCATTTTCTAGGTGGTTTCAGTAGCAGAATCAGAAATGTGTCAAAATTATTCTCCACTTTTGCTATTTCTTGGAATCTACATGCACATAATATGCATAGACATATTAAAAAATGACCTACAGTAACTTGTAGAGTTCCTCTGAATTTCTAGGATAAGTTGGATAAGTATAATTTGGAGAGGTTGCCATTTCTTCCTCAGAAAAAAATGGGCTTCTAATCTCCTTTAAAGAAAACCTGGGAATTCACCAGAATATCCCATGTAGGATTAGGTACAAGCAAATCAAAATTTCCACTAAGGAGTAATGATAATGCAGACTGGAGTAGCTGTCTCTTACTAATAGCAGTGCCTGTTTCCTGCCTGATGTCTCTGAATCTGCCTTGATATGTTGTCCTAATGTTTATCCTATATATCCCAAGTTCAGCAGTAGCATATCTTTTTTGAGCCACTCTCACCAAAGTGTGCACCTGTGCAGCTATGATTACACACAAAGTCACATACACACAAACACACATACACATGCACTTGCACGCAAACACACACACGCACACGCACATGCACACACACACACACACACACACACACACACACACACACACACACACACACACACACACACACACACACATACATATATCATCATCACTATCAGCCCCCTTTTCCCATTTTCTACATGGGGTCAGGGTATCGTGTTAACTATTTAACTATTGCCAACTCTCTTAATTCAGTGCCACACTCCTGCCTTCTTCAACACTCATGCCTGACTATTGCAGATCTTCTTTTACACAATCCATCTACCTCTCTGCTGGATGTCCTTGCTTCCTCTTACCTTCTTCCTGTCTGTCCCAAATCTTCCTCACCAGATTGTCTTCTGCTTTTCTCCACATGTGCCTAAACCACCATAATCTGTTCTCTTTGATCTTTTCTGCAATTGGAGCTACTTTGGCTTCTGCTCTTATGTCCTCATTTCTTTGTTAGTCCCACAGTGTGCATCCTATCACCCTTCTCAGGCACTTCATTGCCATCACCTCTAGCGTCTTCAACTGTTCTGCCTTTGCTGCCCAGGTTTCTATACCATACAGTAGTACTGGTCTCACCACTGTCTTGTACACCTTACTTTTCAGCCTCTTTGGCATTCTTCTGTCATAGACTACACCAGATACTATATGCCAGTTGGTTGCAGTCCCTCTGATTCTAGCTTTGACCTCTTCATTCAGACTACCCTTCTCCTCAACCACCCCTCCCAGATACTTGAAGCTGTTTACCTGTTCCACTATCTTCCCTTCTATCTCTATTCTCAGCTTCTTCTAATATCCCCAATTTGCTGCCATTACCACTGTCTTATCTGTGCTTAGTTTCAACCCATGTGCCTTCAGATTGGCATTACATTCTCCTATCCTTTGCTGACGTTCTAGCTCAGAGTCTGCCTGTACTGCCACATTGTCTGCATACAGCAGCTTTGCTGATCTGTCCCCTCCAACCTGTTTGCTAATGTAGTCCATCACCAATATGAACAGCAGTGGGCTCAGAGATGAACACTCATGTACACCCACTCCCACTAGGAACCCCTCTGTAAGGCCAGACTCTGTTTGTACTTGAGTCATTGGGTCCTTGTTCATAGCCTGCATTAATTCTACCAATGTTTCTGGGACTTCAAACCACCGCAGTACTGCCCAGATCAGCTTTCTTGGGACCTTGTCATATGCTTTCTCCAAGTCTAGGAATGCCCAGTTGGACTTTCTCCTCATCTCTAGCCTCTTCTCAAGTATCTGTCTCACTGCAAACATTGGGTCAGTTGTGCTGCATCCTGATCTGAATCTGAACTGCTCATCTTCCATCTTACATTCTACAACTCTGCAAATCCATTTATCAATCACCCTCTCCAGAACTTTCATGCAGTGTGGTAGGAGTTTGATGCTTTTGTACTGCCCACAGTTGTAGATGTCCCCTTTCTTCTTGTACACTGGCATGAGTATGCTTATTCTCCAGTCAATGGGGATATGCTTTTCTCTCCACACTGCTATTAGTACCCTCAGGAGCCATTTCTCCCCTATCTCACCCAGCATCTTTATCATATCTGCTGTGACTTCATCTGAGCCTGCTGCTTTCCCTCACTTCATCTTCCTTAGTGCTGTTCTTAGTTCTTCTAAGATGGGCTCCTCTTCTTCTTTCATCGTAGGCTGTCTCTGGGGCAATAATGCTTCTGTGGGGTTTTCTTCATTCAAAAGCTGCTTGAAATACTCCTTCCATCTGCTTTTGATGTCCTGTGGACTGGTGAGCAGGTTGTTGCTCACATCCCTTATGAAGGGTACCTGACTGCCTTCTTTATCTTTCTGACTTTGCCTTGCAATCTGATATAGTTTCTTTGTGCCACTTACTGAGTCACTTTCCAGAAGTTGGTAGAGTACCTCCGATGCCCTATTCTTTGCTATTGCAACTTCTTTCTTAGCTTCTGCATTCCACCACCAGCTTTCCTTATGTACCTTATTCCCATATCTGGCTCGGCCACATATCTTTTCTGTAGTCGTAACACATGCTGTTTTTAGGTGCTGGCACTCTTCTTCAACTCCACCCATTTCCTCCTCTTCTTGAGGTGCTAGAGCCCCTAAGTAATTCCTTCCTAAGGAAGGAATTCCTTATATATATATATATATATATATATATATATATATATATATATATATATATATATATATATATATATATGTGTGTGTGTGTGTGTGTGTGTCTGTGTGTGCATGTGTGTGTGTGTGTGTGTGTGTGTGTGTGTGTGTGTGTGTGTGTGTGTGTGTGTGCGTGTGTGTGTGTGTGTGTGTGTGTGTGTGTGTGTGTGTGTGTGTGTGTGTGTGTGTGTGTGTGTGTGTGTGTGTGTGTGTGTGTGTGTGTGTGTGTCTGTGTGTGTGTGCTTAAAATGTTAGTTTCACGTAGCAAGCTGATAGTAATTGTGAAAAAAGCATAAGAAAGGAATAAGGGTACCCCAGAAAAAAGTAGAGTTAGATAAAAGATGGTCCAGTAAAATGGAAAGCTTGAACAAGGTGCTGTTCTTTTAATGTTTTATGGCTCTTTGTAAGTGAAGAATATGTCAAAATTAGAAAGCAAATAAATGCAAAAAATAAAAATAAAAACTTCTATTTAAAGATACAAAGACATTTAGGTTATACATTGCTGCTTCATTGTATTCAGCTTTAAATGATGTATTTACAGCAGGCCAGTATGCTATGAAATCACCACATGCTGTTATGTTTTTAGCTATTTGAATAAAAGTATGGCGGAGCGTTGAGAGATGCCCTTAACTTAGTAACCAGCAACTCAACATTATTACACCATTATAACTGATCAAAATAATAAGTACAATCATATATGTGGATGCATTAGCTACTTGTAAAAGGATAACCATCAGTAGTCAGTGTCCTGGCATTATTATTCTTCACTGTGATTAGGACTCAGAAGTTAATGAGATAAAGGAAATAAAAGAACAAATGGTAAAACTAAAGAATAAGTAATCATACCTCATGAGCAAAGGCTTCAGCATGGACACGTAGACTTTGCTCCAGTTCCAGCTGTTGAGAGATCTCTCGATAGTCCTCAGTTATAATCTGCGACACTGAATTATTCATTGTAAGTAAGAAGACAAGAGAGGTATGATTAGCGCAAATGCTTGACCAAATGCCAGAAATAATTCATAGTAATCTAAAAATGTCTCTAGATTATGTTCATGTAAAAAAGGCTGTTTTAAGTAATAATGGAAAATCTTACATTTACCTAGGGTTGCAGCACCATGCAAGATAAATGCCTCTGCACATTAGAACAAAAAAAAGGCAATGGACAGAGGACACTCAAACAAAAATCCAACTCAATAGTTTAATAAAATAAAGTTAGCGCTTTTGTACAGGACAATGCCTGTACTTCTTCAGACAAAAAATCAACATGAACAGAATCACTTAAATACCTTCCCCCAACAAGAAACCACACCTTAAAAAAATCATATGATTAGTTAATACACTCATAGGTAATAAATAACTAAATACATTTAAATATATAAACATATAAACAAATGGCCTTGTAAGACTGATGGGAATAAAGCCCTGACAAGAAGAATTCATATTACACATACCTAAAAAATACATATGTATATTCAAAAGAAATGAAAAAATTCCATCTCATATACACTACAGTTGAATATACTGTTACGTACATTTGTATATAAATATGTATATGTATAAATAACAACAGATCTTAAAAATTATATACATACAATGAACTACATAAAAATATATGTACATATATCAAAAATCCTACCCAATAAAACTCCTTAGTTTCAAAATACAAGCTATGGAGCACACATCATTGATGTCTGGAATGGGGCCACCCCTAATGGACCCACTAACTTGTTCAATAACCCTGAAATCAAAAGTATGGCCCGGATGACTAATTGTGTATTTAGCAAGGGCATTCTCGACTCTTTTGTTTTTAATGGAATATATATGTTTGTACAACCTGTCCCTAAGTCTTCTATCTGTCTTTCCTGTATTCTTTACACTTAGCCAGATAAACTCTAGTTCTTGAATTACAGTTAAACCTACCATTGGATGTAAATCTTTGATCTCTGACAGTGAAGAAAAGTCCAGTATTAATAAACCTGCAATAGGGGCATGCCTCACATTGGAACATGCCTTTTACCCTTAAATTGATTACCTTTTTAGTTTCCAATAAGGATTTCAAATGTTGCCCCCTTTTGAAAATAACCACAGGTTTTGTGGGTAAATTATTCCTCACATTCTCATCAGCTGTAATCAAATCCCAATTTTTACACAAAATACGTTTTAAAAGAAGGGCCTCATTATAAAAGGGGTGATGAAAGAGGAAGTGAAGTCAGTCGTTAAATTCAGATGTATACTACTAGATTGTTCACAAATTGTGTTCTCAATCCCCACCTGATCTATTTGAGAATAATTCAAGATCGCTTTAAAAAGGCCAGTAGACCTTTTAAAGGTTACTTCTGTTAATATATCATCCAATAATACCTGCGGGTAACCACGCTTCATAAACAAGTCCTTTATAAATTGGCATTCTACCAAAAATTCATCAAAATCAGATACGTTTCTACCTGCTCGGACAAGTTGCCCTTTGACAACAGATTTTTTTCTGATGGCCTGGATGGGAGTTGGAAAAATGTAGGAAGGAAATAGAGTATGTACCCTTCCTAAAAATAGTGGCCACATAACTGTCGAGTATGGCCCTTACTCAAACATATGTCCAAATAAGAAATACTTTCCCTATGGAAATCACTAGCAAATCCTAGGAACTCTGTAGTGTTATTCATAAAATTAATGAGTTCTGTAAAGACTGTCTTGTTGCCTTTAAAGATGATAAAAATATCATCCAGGTAACGGGTGTAGAAGTGAATGTATTCCAAAAAAGGATTATTCCTCAACATATATTCTTTCTCCCAAAAGACCATCACAAGGTTAGAGAAGCTAGCACCACACGGTGACCCCATAGCAACACCTTTGATTTGCACATAATAGGAATTGTCAAATAGAAAAAAGTTGTTAGTGAGTATTAGGTCCAAGAATTCCTGAACCAAATATAGCTCATCATTGTCAATACCTTTCCCCATGAGTAGCTGACTAACTCAGTCTATGCCCATGTCATGTGGGATCACCGTGTATAAATCTTTCACATCCACAGAGGTAAAGTTATAGTTCTCCATGAATATCAAATCATTCACATTAGCTAAAAAGGACCAAGTGTCTTTGCATACCCGGGGTTCATTTACCAAAAAGCATTGCAGTATGCTGTCAACAAACTTAGCCATGGGATATGTAATAGAGTTGCGCCCATTGACTATCGGGCAAAAGGGAGGGTTGTATAAGTCTTCATGAATATTGGGGATTCAGAAAATGACAGGAATTTGTGGTGCTGGGACAATAAGAAAGTAAAAAATATCAAGTGAAATACATGCTTCAATGAATAAATCATTTAGGAATCCATTGATTTTTCTATATGCACCCTGAAGTTCATTCAAAGAAACAAGCTTATAATGAGCAGTATTCAACAACAAAACCATTTTAGCTTTATACAAATCATTATCCATAATGGCAATACCTTTACCTTTATCAGGCTGGGATATCCTCAAGTTGCAATTATCAAACATGTTAGTAGCATTCTTTTATCAGTGCTTAAATTATTAGCATCTGAACCATTTCTGAATAGTCCCAAATTCCTTAAGTCAAATTCACAAATACGCTGAAATGCCATCAGTGTTGGATGTAACATAGGATTAAAATCACTATTTACATAAAACACATTCCTAACAGGTGGAACATTATTATGATCCATGCCTAAAACTAATTTCAAATTGAGTTTCCTCGTAAATAACTTCAAATCGATTATGCTTTTTGCCAAATCAATATTTTTAAAGGGTACAAAAGTTAAGCCCCTTGCCAACACATCAGCTAGCTCAGTACTGACAAAGAAAGTAGAATAATTAAACACTTTAAAGTCACTGGTACTGTTAAAAATAATATTCAAGTGGTAATCTTTCTCAGAAACATCAGTAAATTAATTATGGGGAGGGAGGGTGGCCTAATGGGTAAGGTGTTTGCCTTACAAACACAAAGGTCAGGGTTTTGGTCTCTGAGGGGGGATAATTGGCTTAATAATTGCCATAACACTCTCCAAGAGAGGTGAATGGGCTATTAATTATCACCGTACTTATCGTTGGTTCCTCCGGTTCCTCTTCTTGTTGTTTTGGCATGTCGGGTTCCTTTGAGTGGTGCTGGAGCACCTCCAAACATTCTGTACATTATCCGACCAGTCAGGATGTGGATAGGAGCCATTATTAGTAGAGATAGAATTAACTCTACTATTTTGCAGTCTCTTGCTATAGCGAGGGCCTTCAGTTGCTGCTGGAGTGCTAGCTTGCTCACCCACAGAGTTGTGGTGAGATATGTCATGCCGCCCAGACGTCTATGCATCATGAATGCTTTCCTCGTCCGGATTGGTTGCAATTGGGAGCCCTCCCCATTGCTGAGAACCAGGACAGCATGGATATGCACCTCCCCTATTGTAATCAACCTCATCCCTGCTCATTTTCTTGATTTTGGTAGCCCTTAGTTTAATTAACTGAGCATCTGTGCTTGAAAAAATATGTTCATAACCGTGCTTGTATCTGTTGTAGTCACTATCAGATTTGATTGCTGCATCCAAATATTGTGTTCTCTAAATCCTTGATTTGCTCATTGTAGTGAACAGTGAAGCATTCCATAAGTTGTATCCCCTGCTTGTTAAATAATTTAATTAATTCTTCATGAAATGGGGAATCGGGGATAAAACCTATAGGGTAACACCAGGTCCTCAACCCCTTTGGTACTATATTCTTGTGAATGCATTCATGGAAGTAAACCACCTCAAGCTGCAGTTTCTTTAATGTAAAAGATTTAGAGTCTAGGCTCTTCAATCTTCTAGAAATGCTGATGGAAGATGTATTAGTAAAAGCAGCATTGTTACTAGAGTTATTTAGGTTCAAGTCAGTCATAGATTGTAACCAATGTTGTAGGTTACGATCATCAGATGGTGCATCACTTGAAAGGGCTTGTAATACTTGCCCATTTAAACTATGTACATGATTTGATGTGTCACCATTCTGGTTCAAGTCTCTGGGGGTTATGCTGGATCTAACTTCCATAGACCTATCTCGCTCATTGGAATTCTCTGCACCGTGACCTCGGTCTTGTGAACCAGAACCTGCCAAGGCTAAAGGGGAAGAAGAAGAACAATTATCCAGCCTGGTGTTAGGAACAGAAGCATTTGAAATGCTGTTTGCCACAATGGCAGCCAAATGATCCACCTTCTTGTTAAGAGCATGAATAAAGCAAGTTAGAGATCCAATATCTCACATAGAACTAGAATCCAGTGCTTCATCTGGAAACAAGGAAGGAGTGCCAAAGCTAATGTCCATTGCCATGAAAAGAAACTGCTTAACCAAAATAAAAGTAAAACAAAGTGGCAAAAAAACAAAAAAAGGCAATGGACAGAGGACACTCAAACAAAAATCCAATGCAGTAGTTTAATAAAATAAAGTTAGCGCTTTCGTACAGGACAATGCCTGTACTTCTTCAGACAAAAATCAACATGAACAGAATCACTTAAATACCTTCCCCCAACAAGTAACCACACCTTACAAAAATCACATGATTAGTTAATACATTCATAGGTAATAAATAACTAAATACATTTAAATGGGTCTATCTGAGTTCATCGACATTTCATAATAGCGAAAACGGATTTACCGACACCATAATATCGAAAGTCACGTCACCGACGCCAGAAGACCGACAAGGCAGAAGACCGACGGAGGAAGACACCGACGCTGAGAAGCTGCGATGGGGAAAGGATATGTAAGTATGCGGTAGTGACGGACGATAGGGTGCGAGTAAGGTAAGTGTGCGATGCTGGTGTTTAGTGGGGGTAGGGGTGGGATAAGTGAGTTAGGGTTAGGGCGCGGGTTAGGTGAGTGTGCGAGTAAGGTAAGTGTGCGATGCTGGTGTTTAGTAGGGGTAGGGGTGGGATAAGTGAGTTAGGGTTAGGGCGCGAGTTAGGTGAGTGTGCGAGTAAGGTAAGTGTGCGATGCTGGTGTTTAGTAGGGGTAGGGGTGGGATAAGTGAGTTAGGGTTAGGGCGCGGGTTGGGTGAGTGTGCGATAGTGACAGACCTTAGGGTAAGGGTTTGGGTTAGGGTTGTAGATAGTTGTGTATGTATGGGTTAGGGTTCGTTTGTAAGGATTTTGGTGTGCTTGTGTTGTGTGTGTGGGTGTTGGATAGGGGATGTGTTTTGTTTGTTGGTATGATGTGTCGGGTGTATGCGATGTCGTGTTTGTGAACTGTCAATCTTCTGGCATCGGTTAAATGACTTTCGATGTTTTGGTGTCGGTTAATTCGTTTTCGGTATTTTGAAATGTCGATGTACTAAGGTAGATCCATTTAAATATATAAACATATAAACAAATGGCCTTGTAAGACTGATGGGAATAAAGCCCTGACAAGAAGAATTCATATTACACAGACCTAAAAATGTATCTGTATATTCAGAAGAAATGAAAAAATTCCATCTCATATAAGCTACAGTTGAATATACTGTTACGTACATTTGTATATAAATATGTATATGTATAAATAAAAACAGATCCTAAAAATGATATCCATACAAATAATGAACTACATAAAAATATATGTACATATATATTTTTTAGGTATGGCCAATAGCCTAGTAACTTGCTATGATCCTACAGTCCTATGATAAGAAGATAAGACTTCAGAATTACCAAATAATTAATGCCAATATAAACATAAAAACATGTTTTTTATTTCTTACTTGTTAGCCCACCAGAAACATCTCTAAATACACTCTACATTGGCCAGAGTGCTATGACTAATTCTTAAACATGTGTTTTGAGCTGTTTTTAGATTGCATAATCTTTTGTTCTAAATTTCTATGGGTTATGAATTATAAGGTTTTTTACTCATATCTATTCTCCTACTCAAGTCTATACAGTACTATATTTAACATATTACTTTCACCATTTTTACTTTTAACTTAAATGTGTTTTTAGAGAATTGATATATTTATAATATTTATTTATTTATTTATTATATTTACTAAGTATTATTGTTGATGTTTATTTGTTTGCATACTTTTTAATTAACTCAAGTATGATGTTGGTTTATATATATATATATTGCTGCATACATTTAATTGAGTTTATGTTTATGCGGTTCTATCAGCAATTTTTAAATGATGAATATTGGATTTTATGATTTTTTATATTAAACATATTTTTATAAATTCATTTACTATATATAATATACGTTAATAAGTGATTCCCACGTGATGTAAGTCGTCCTAAGAGAGACTTGTATGATGAGATGAAAGCATACTATAATATACATAACGCTATTTTAGCGTTCAAGTAATGCTTCACAGTATTATGTTTAGAAAAAATTATGTGTTCTTAAGAATGAATTAGATAACTTTAAAGTGTTTGATTATTTGTATTTGTATGACTTGCTATACTATAGGGCATCCAGTACTTCAGCCCTAGCTGTCAGCTGTTTTGAGGCTTTTAAAAAACCTTCCTCTAAAAGTTAAGGATGCTTTTAATTGAATTATTAGTTTAATTGATTAATTAACTTTAAGCATTGAGATGTGCCTCCCTATAAATATGCTGCCTGTTTTTATGTAGTATTGTCTGAAGAAGCGTATCACAGCATACGCGAAAGCGCTCACTGTTTGTTCTTTTATGTCTGAATAAATTATTTCTTGTACGTGGAGAGTCAGAGGTTTTTATTCTACAAATAATTAATGCCATGAAGAATTCAGGATAAACCTCAAAATGTTCTTTAAAATGCACTTATATCCAGTTCAGCCGGACTGGACTACATGGTTTAACAGTTAATCCTAAATAAAACCACAACTACCAAATAAATGCATCTGCTGTGTGTGCTTCCTGGTGAGCTGAATACACCCATGCAAAAAGACAGAAGGAACATCATCCTGCCCAAACCCTGTAAAGTACTTTACAGACTTCTTAGCTTAATTCCTAATGTCTTTTTCACACAAAAGACATAAGTCAGACAAATACATGAATACAACAATCAACATTAAGTTAAAAACACATTTTAATCATCTACTGGGTGTCCCAGCTGATATGGTTGTGGTATGTCACCCGGCATTTTTGATGTCTTTGGTGCTCTAAAGTTCTTCATTGTACATCTATATGCCATAGGGACTTTTTGAGGCAATGCCAAACTGAAATCACTTCTGACATAGCAAATCAAAACCAAGAAAATCTAAAAGTATTACTGCTCAATGCTAGGAGTCTAAACAAAAAAATTCCACTTCCTTCACTCCACAGAATGCTGATGTCTGCGTGGTCACTGAAACATGGTTTAAAGCTGCGGAGAGCACACCAACAGTGCAAGGTTATAATGCCTTCCAGACATTTAGACCAGCTGCTACACAGACAGGGACTAAAGGTGGAGGGTCTCTTTTTACATCAAAAATAAATATACCTCAAGGCTGGTCAAACAGCATGATGCACTTGAGCGACTCCATGTTCAAATTGCCATATGCAAAATCCAATATCACTTCCATGGCAGCTATAGGTCCCCCTCTATGACACAGAAAACCCATACCATGTATTTAAACTTTTTAGAAACACTAACTGTCCAACCCAATACCATACTCATGGGTGACTTTAATTACTCCACTTTTAACTGGGAATCATATATGACACCAAATGTATAGGCACAGAGAGTCCTGGATTTTGTAAACACAAATTCCCTGAACTAGATAGTCAGTACACCAACCAGGGTTGCAGCCATACTGGATCTGGTCTTCACTAATATGGGAGACTGCTGCACACCCCCTACTGCAATGCCTTCCCTGGTAAGGTCAGACCAAAAAATGGTCCTCTTTTGAAGTAAAAATAAAACCTGGGCCCCCAGCTAAACGTAGAATATTCAGGAACCCATAAATCCTGAGAACACTGCTGCCTGTGCAGAACTGTGCACAGAAATCTTGTACAAGCATGTTAATAGCTGCATAGAGGCAGTTGTACCCACCATGAAGAAGTACAGAACTAACTCAAAAAACAAGCCACCCTGGTGGAATCACAAAATCAATAGGCTGTATAACAGAAGGAAGAAAATCATGTAAAAAATTAGGAGGTGCAGCACCCAGCAGGATAAAAGCACTCTTATCAAACTAAACAAACATCTCAGAAGACAAATAAAGTCTACCAAAGCCAAATTTGAGGTGAATTTGGCCTCCCAGGCCAAGGACAACCACAAGACATTCTTTAGCTACGTCCACAACCTCAAATGAAATACACAATTGTGTGCAGAGCTCATTGTAACTGGAGCCACCTATACTGAGCCAGAAGATATAGCAAACTTACTGGCTGATAAACTCAGCTTCAGCTTTACCCCTCTCTCCTTCTCAATCTTTCCTTAGGAAATGCCATCAAATATAACTCCCCCTAATATCACTAGGGAACAGATCCCTACTTCTCTCTGTAAGGCCGAGAACACTGCATCAATTTGCCCAGACAATATCCCAGGATGCCTTCCAAATAGCATGAAACATGAACTATCAGGGCCTCTGTAATTGCTATTTAACTATAGCCCCCAAACAGGCTTTTTGCCTTATGAATGGAGAACAGCAACAGTCATCACTCTGCACAAAGGTGGGCCATCTACAGACCCTGGAAACTATAAACTCATAAGTTTCACTAGTCTTATCAGTAAAGCCATGGAAAGAATTATCATGGAAATGATCAATAGTGATATAGTAAACCTCCAGACACTAGATCCAACCCAGTTTGGTTTTGGTAAGGGCAGATTATGCCTACTCAACCTGGTGGACTTCTTTGAGAAGGTCACCAAAGCAGTGGATGAGGGAAAAATGGTTCACACTGCCTACCTTGCCCTTGCCATGACATTTGAAACAATACCTGACTCGGCATTGCTGACAAACTCAACAGGTTAGGCAAAACGCATATGTCACCCATTGGATAATCAACTGGCTCAAAGACAGGACCCAGGAAGTTAGAACTAGGGAGTAAACCTCTACAAAGAGGCCAGTCACACGTGAAGTCCCTCAGGGATCAGTCCTTGGACTACTCCTTTTTGGCATTTACTTCTTTGAAGTCAAGGCCAATGTCAGTGACCTCTGGCTGATAAAATTTGCAGATGATTGCAAATTAAGAGCTGTCATTGAATTCCATACTGACACAAATGTTCTCCAGAAGTGGCTGACACAGACAAACAACTGGTGTCAGAGCCATGGACTAAAACTAAGTGCCAAGAAATGCATAATAATATACTTTGGGAAGTCATCCACCCCTAGTAACTATCATATTGACAACACACCCTGTAGAACTAACCCAGTAGTCAGGAATTTAGGGACACACATAGATAGTAATCTAGCCTTTGACCATCACGTGTCTACAGTAGTGAGGAAATCATTCTATGTTGCGCAACTTATAAATAAAGGTATGGCATCTAAGTCCAAGGAAGTCATTGTTCCACTGTATTCAGCAGTCATCATACCTACCATTGAGAACAGTGCCCTCTTTGGTATGTACCTAACCAGGCATATCCAACAATTGGAATGCCCACGGAGGTTCATCCCTAAAAGAATACAGGGCTTAAGTAAAATGTCCTATGTAGACTGCCTCAATGATCTATCCCTGTATTCTGCCTCCTACAGGCTTTTGAGATGAGATCTATGCCTGACATATGAGGCATTGTCAGACCCCATTGTGATTCTGCATATCTGCAAAACAAACAACACCAGAATTACCCATTCTGATGACTTAAACCTTGCCTGTGATATAAATAGGACCTGCTGGAGAGACAAGTATGTATCCCAGCGATAACCCCATTTCTGGAACAGGATTCCCATCCATGTGAAGCATAGTTCCTCTGTAACCCAATTAAAGTGCAACCTGAACAATTGAATGGAGAACAGGAAATTCATCCCTGGTTTGGCACCAGTTTCTTTAATGGACACAGGCAACCTGTAAATGGTTCATCTCCCAGGCCTTAGCTTGTAAATGTTTCATCTCCCAAGCCCCCGCTTACACATATCAAGGGTATTAGAACTTGTAAGAAATTTGGGATGCATGGCTAGGCTTAAAAAGGCCCTTGTGGTTGTTAGCCTAATAACACCTATGAACCTATAAGCACCTATACTGCTGTGCTGCTAGAGCCTTTTAGGATTCCATGCAGTAAGTCCTTGATGAGCTAATACTCTTGTTTGGAGGGGGCAGTAATGCATCCCATCTCTCTTTTCCTCTGGTGCTTCAGCCCACTTAGACAGGGTATCATTTGTGTGAACTTGATAGCTTCATGGGTTAATAGTTACTCTGCCTGTTGTCCAGGAGTCCACTGAGGAGCTAAGACTAATTTTCCAGTTGTACCAGAGCAACAGTCTGGTTAAATGACTTGTTTACTTATTGCAGTTAGGAAATAGAGGCTGAGGGAATCAAACCACAGAGTACAGGAATCAGCTCATTAACAAAGCATAACCTAATCTTCTGTGCTAACTGATACACTCAGGTGCAGATGTATACCACAGCAGCAGTCACGAACCTAGAATATGAGAAATTTTCTGATCATTATTAGTAAAAAAATACGAGCACTCATAAAATCAACTAAGGCCAATTTTGAGAGAAAAATTGCCATGGATTCAAAGGACAATCATAAGGCCTTTTTCAGCTATGTTAGGAACCTGGGTGGAAACTCCCTGATATGCTCAGAATTAGTCCAAAATGATACAAAAATCACTGAACCCACAGACATTGCCAACATACTGGCAGACAGGTTCAGTGCAAACTTCACCCCCCTCTCCCCCCCTAAAGGAGAGATATCTATCCCAGCAGAGTGTAGCCTCCCAGACATCTCAAATGCGCAGGTGAAAGCTGCTCTCTCTAAAGCTAAAAACACAGCATCAATGGGACTGGATGGTGTCCCCGGCTGTGTGCTACACGAGCTAAATGAGGAATTAAACCTGCACATAAGGCAGCTGTTTAATCTCAGCCTTACCACAGGATACGTGCCCAAGGAGTGGCGTACGGCAACTGTGGTCCCACTCAATAGGATGTGCTGGACGGATAGATTTATCACTCAGAGACTCCCTATGCTGTGGAATAAAATCCCGGTCCATGTGAGGCAGAGCACCTCGCTGGCTCTGTTCAAGAGAAATCTTGACCTGTGGATGGGAGATCGTAGGTTTACTCCGGGAATCATCTCTGTGTCACTGCTGGACAGAGGCACAACAAACTAATGGGTACAGTATTTTTTCATATAAGGGGTGGCGTAAGCCACAAAACTTTGGGCTAGGCTTATAAATGCCTTAGGGCAGATAGCCTAGTATAAACCTATGAACCTATGAACCTATGTCCTTCAAGGATGCATCTGCAGTCATCACATATGGGTTGTCCTGCCTCAGGCAGCCCTTCGGTTGGCTGGATTCCAAAGTCTGGGTCTGGTGTCGGCTGATGTCGCCCATTCCCCGACGTCAGAGCGCCTGGGGTATAAAAGCATCAGCCGACGCCATCTTCCTCAGTCTTTCTTGCCGCGTGGTGCCCGAAGCAGAAGCAGTTCGCAAGGGCCGGTCGGCCAGCTCCTGTAATTCAGCTAACCGAAGACTTCAAAAGCTAAGTACCCCGTTGGGGACTCTTTCTTGCCTCAGTCGATGTCAGATAAAGTTAATAATTGTTTAACTTGTGGGAAACAAATACCTCATAAGGATTTCCACTCTTACTGCCTCCCCTGCTTAGGCCCAGACCACGACGTCTCGGCCTGTTCAGCCTGTGCTTCCTTCAACCGATGCACTCTTAGACGTCGGTCAGAGTTCGCAGAGGAGTTTTTTGGGGATAGTTTCTCTTATAAAATGCCGTCGGAGACCCCGACTTCACATTTAACTAAGAAACGGAAAGACAAGGTCCGACACATGCGGCCCGCGGTTTCGGCTGAAACCGCGGCTAGGCCTACCGCGAGTGTCTCGGTCTTGGCTGATACCGAGTCCTTGGAAATTCCGAACCCTGAAACAGTACAACTGACAGCCTCGGCCATGGAGGCTCCCGCCGAGTCGGTTTTGGAATTGCCTTCAGAGACTGGTGTTTTGGAAGCTTCCAACACCATACCACTAGACAAAGCTACACCAGCACGTGGTGCAGCCAAGCCTCCTGCATCCATATCCATTAAGGCCTTCACCAGGGCTAAAGCTGCTAAGCACACTAAAGCCATGACTCCCAGGGTTATTCCTCAGGGACCCTCTTCTAGTTCCCAGATACTAACCTTGGCAGAGGACCTTATCTCTTTAATCAGGGGCTGTCAGCCCCATCCGGACAGGGGCTCCCAACCTCCTCTAGACAAAAGACCCAGGGTAGATCCCCCTGATCTCCTCTCCTCAGAGGAGGCCTCAGATGGCTCGGATCACTCCGACTACCAGGAGGAGGCTTTTTCGGCCTACGAGGATTCGGATGCAGAGGAATCTATCCCCTCAGCCTCCCCTCCTGAAGAGCTTTCCTTTGGGGAGACCCTTCACTCTATGAGAGAGCATTTCAAATGGCAGGGCCAGGAATATTCTGAGTCCAGAAAAAGACTAAGAACTTTTCTTCATTTACCTCAGCATAGACCTTTGGCTATCCCTCCTGTTTTAAATGTCATTGATGATGTGTACTCTGACTCTAGTATGACCCCTGACACTCTGCCTCCGGCTCCTGTTAAACCCGATAGGTATTACAGGGTCCCGGACTCACATAATTTTCTTTACAAGGCTCACTCTGCTGATCCTGAAACTATTTCCCAGGGCCCTAAAGGGGTTGCAGCTGTTACTACTAAGAACACACTCCCCTCTGCAAAGGAGTCCAGGGCTTTAGAGAGATGGGGTAAAAATGTGTATACTTCTGCCACTCTTTCCATGAGGGCATTAAATTGTCAATTTCATATGATACAGTACCAAGAGTATTTGTTAGAAGAAATGCATAAGAAACTGTCTTCTACTGAACCCCTTGATCGTAAATCCCTTCAGGATCTGGTGCATAATTCCCAGCAGGTTAGCAACCATTTCTTGCAGTGTGGTTGTGATGCATTGGAAGCTTCATGTAGGTCAGCAATGACAGGTGTAGTCATACGTAGGCATGCTTGGCTGAAGGAACAATCTCTGCCAGACCATGTTAAAGCTAAGCTTTTGGATGCTCCACTGGAAAAGCAAAAGTTATTTGGTTCCACTGCTCAAGAGGTCCTAAAGAAATTTGAGGAAAAGGCAAAATCTGTACAAACAGTTAAAGATTTTCTTCAAGTGCAACCACCAAGATTCAGCAGAAATTGGCCTTCCAAGAATTGGTCCTTTCCGGACACAGAAAGATTTCAGAGAGGAAGGAACAGGCATGCCAGAGGTAGAGGGCAAGCTAGGGGCTCCTACAGAGGCCGTCAATGGCAACCTCCAAACCAAACAGGTAGTGCAGGACCTGCAACTGCTGCACAAGGGCAAACTCAATGACTTTACTTTGACTCCGCCAACCAGGGCTCAATTAGAAGCACCTTTGGGCGGAAAGCTTTCTTTATTCTCAAAAAATTGGCACAGCATTACAAAAGACAAATGGACACTGCAAATAATAGACAACGGATACAGTTTCCATTTCCACACATTGCCAAAAAGAAAAGGCATGCCCGGTCTACCACCAAATCAAAGGGCAGAGGCTTTGAAACAAATCTCAAGCTTACTACAAATGAAAGCTATAGAAAAAGTTCCTCTTTCAGAACAAGGCCAAGGATTTTACTCCAGACTATTCCTTGTTCCAAGAAAAGAAAATCAGTGGAGACTAATTCTCGACTTGTCCGCACTGAACACTTATCTCATTGTGCCAAAATTCAAAATGCTGACTCTACAGCAACTCCTTCCCATGCTGGGCAAGGGGTCTTGGCTGGTGATTCTAGACCTCAAGGAGACATATCTGCATGTCCCTGTCAGACAAAGTTGCAGAAGACACCTCAGATTTCTTGCAGGGTCAGAGCATTATCAATTCTCAGCATTGCCCTTTGGCTTATCTACTGCACTCAGAGTATTCACGAAATGCCTGGCATCAGTAATAGCACACTGCAGACTTCAGGGGATTCAAATATACCCATATCTGGATGACTGCCTTATACAAGCGGACAGCCAACAAACTTTGGTAAAGGACTTAAATTATGCCATCAATCTTCTGCAGGCCTTGGGATATACAGTCAACATGCACAAATCAAGACATGTTCCATCCCAAAGAATAACCTTTTTGGGTGCGGATCTAGATACAACCACCCAAATGGCTTATCTCACAGAAGAAAAACAAAGACAACTACCGGATTACTTCAAGAATCTGACAAGACAAACCCAGCTGACTGCAAGGAAAATCCTGCAGGCCCTGGGTTACATGGAATCCTGTATTCTTTTGATCCCACAAGCAAGGCTACATATGAGGAAGCTACAGTGGTACCCAAGGAGTTTATGGACTCAGCACAGTCACAGTTTAGAAGCTTTAATCTCACTCATTCCATGCCTTCAAAAGGAATTTCTGTGGTGGGCTCAGGCCAGCCAGTCCAACAGGGGGTTGCCCTTCACAAAGCCAAAAACCTCCATAACTATTACAACAGATGCTTCAGACCTAGGTTGGGGAGCACACATGGAGGGCAGAGGTATTCAAGGACAGTGGTCACAGAAGGAGCTACGCATGCATATAAATCAAAAAGAAATGCTAGCAGTGATACATGCAATCGAGGCCTTCAAACTCTTTCTACATCAAGGCCACCTACTAATAAGGACAGACAACATCACAGTTATGTGGTACATAAACAAGCAAGGAGGTACCCATTCCTACCCTCTTTGCAGACTGGCAATGAATCTATGGGATCTTTCCTTGAAACTCAATATACAGCTGCAAGCTCAGTTTGTGCCAGGGAAAGACAATACATTGGCGGACAGCTTAAGCAGAAATATCATCGATGCGCACAAATGGATGCTGCACCCAGACATTTTCTTACAGATAACACAATCTTGGGGGAGGCTGGACATAGATCTATTTGCATCCCCCCACAATCATCAACTGAAGAAATTCTGCTCAAGGACATACCACCCACAAGCGTGGAAAGTGGGCGCTCTCTCTTTCAGCTGGAGAAATCTAACAGTGTATGCATTTCCACCAATTCCATTAATGACCAAGGTGTTACTGAAGATCAGGACAGAGCAGCCAAAAGTAATTCTGATAGCTCCGGACTGGCCAAGACAGCACTGGTACCCACTGCTAAGGAGCATGTCATGTACGAAACCATGGCCTCTTCCTCTATGGCCACTTCTTCTGACACAGCACAGATGCAAAACTCTACATTCCAACCTGAGAACCCTGCAACTGACAGCCTGGAGAATACCTTGACTCCTCCTCAGGATAAGCTATCCCAGAAAGTGAAGGACATTATTATGGAAGCTTGCCGCCCTTCCACAAGAAAGGCATATTCAGCAAAATGGAAGAGATTTCTCATTTGGAACACCACAAAGGGCCTGGATACGACAGTGATGAACATGGCACATATCCTGGAATATTTGGCAGAAATGTTCCACAATGGTCTGTCTTACTCTTCTATTAAAATTCATGCTTCAGCAATTTCAGCAGAGTACAATACTGATCCACCTGTCTTCTATCATCCTCTCCTAAGACAGTTTCTAAGAGGAATCAAAAACATCAAACCTCCTCGGAAACCACCTCTACCTGCTTGGGACCTTAACTTCGTGTTGGAAAAGCTAACGCTGCCTCCCTTTGAACCAGCAACATTTGCAGATCTACAGTACCTTTCATGGAAGACTGCCTTCCTTCTGGCCATAACCTCAGCAAGAAGAGTTTCGGAGTTGCAGGCCCTGATGGCAGTACAGCCATTTATTATTTTTCATCAGGACAGAGTTTCACTGAGAACTAATCCTACATTTATGCCAAAGGTGGTATCCAGGGTTTCATTAAACCAAGCCATTCACTTGCCTACCTTCTTCCCAAATCCACAAAACAAAGGGGAGACACTTCTGCACACCCTGGACATTCACAGACAGTTGCGCTACTACTTGGACAGAACTAAAGGTTTCAGAAAAGCTGACCAGCTGTTGGTAGCATATGCTCCTGGTACTCAAGGAAAAGCAATTTCCAAACAGACAATTTCAAAATGGATAGGAAATTGCATCCGCTTTTGTTACTCCTTTCATGGAAAGACTGTACCAACTAACATTAGACCTCATTCCACGAGAGCCAAAGCCACCTCCACAGCCTTCTTAAGAGGGGTGGCTACCAAGGACATTTTAGAAGCTGCCACATGGAGCTCCGTGCATACATTTGCCAAGCATTACAATTTACCTTTATATTCCAGATCCAGAGCAGGCTTTGCTACGGCTGTCCTGCAGGGTATCTTAGCTACACCATCCTTTTCTTAGTTCCTCCACCCCCAGATTGGCTATGGTATTCTACCATATGTGATGACTGCAGATGCATCCTTGAAGGACATAGTACAGTTTTGTACCTACCATAAATGTAGATGTCCAATAGGTATGCATCTGCAGTCAGGTTTACCCTCCCTCCTTCCCCTCTGTGGTATTCTTGGGTACTTACCCCCCTAATAGCTAGCTGGGGGAATCTATTGTGGTGTATTTGTTTATATATATATATATATATATATATATATATATATTATTGTGCATGTTTGGATTTTTATTGCATTTCTCCAAATTTAGCCTTCCTTAGAGGGCACCTGGCATCTGGGGCAAGAAAAACTGAGGAAGATGGCATCAGCTGATGCTTTTATACCCCAGGCGCTCTGACGTCGGGGAAGGGGCGACATCAGCCGACACCAGACCCAGACTTTGGAATCCGGCCGACCGAAGGGCTGCCTGAGGCAGGACAACCCATATGTGATGACTGCAGATGCATACCTATCGGACATCTACATTTATGGTAGGTACAAAACTGTACTTTTTGGTGACAAGGTAAAAACATTTGACTTTGACTGAGTTGCTATCTAGTTTGAAATTTTTTTTTAAAACATCAACTTTAGTGGCCTATAATCTTTAAGAAACTACCTCAATTAAGAGAGATTTCAGACCTTTAAGTCTTGTTTGTCTTAAGCATTTCAAAACGTTACTGAAACAATTGCACTTACAAAATACCAAGTCGCCACAGCTAAATTTCTGAAACAATTACACTTGTAAAATATCCTGTGACCCTAGCTAAATTCCTGAAACAATTACTCTTGTAAAATACCCTGTGGCCTTATCTAAATTATTAAAACAATTATACTTGCAAAATACCCCATGGCCTTAGCTAAATTGCTGAAAAAATGACACTTGGAAAACACCCCGTGGCCTTAGCTAAATTATTAAAACATACCCCATGGCCTTAGCTAAATTACTGAAACAATTACACTTGCAAAATATCCTGCGGGCTTAGCTAAGTTACTGAAACAATTACACTAGTAAAATACCCTGTGGCCTTAGCTAAACTACTGAAACAATTAACACTTGGAAAATACCCCGTGGCCTTAGATAAATTACTGAAACGGTTACACTTGTAAAATACTCTGTGACCTTAGCTAAATTATTGAAACAATCACACATGTAAAGTACCCCGTGGCCTTAGGTTCCTTTTCAATCACTTCTTTTCATTATAATGATAATAAAGTTGTGAATGTTAATGACTCTCCTCAAAACCTTTAAGCACCAGTCTAAAATTCATTTACATTAAGGAAAATAACAACTTCTGTTTTAGACTAAATATCATTTAAAACTAATTTTTAAATAGTTTTTTTACTCCCACTTACTTCACATTTTGTCCTGCCCCCATTTGCCAGAGTAGGTGATAGGAAGTCCTCAGAAGTCCTCAATATAGTCAAATCATAAGAGGAGGAGGTGGATTCTTTAGTATACCCTACTCACTGTATTATCTTCCTAGTCAACCACAGATACATACTTCCATTAATACTGATGACAGTGTACATTCCATGGGAATATGGAAGGGCATTTCTTGCCGTGTTCATTTACTGGTGGTACCACCAAGCATTTTCACAGTGCTGCACACCCCCCCAAAAAAATTACTTATTGTTTGGATTTTGCTTTCTACTCCCACCTCCTGTCAGCCCTTTATAGTCTAGGTAACTAATCAAAACTGAGTTGCTGATGCCACAAGTTATGACACACACTAGCAAGCTGTTTTTGTTTCTCTTAAAACTTAATGTTACTCTCTTCTAGCTGGTGTAGCACCAAAAAGACTAGCACAGAGCCATTAATGGTGGTGTACATGTACACCAGAAGCTTAACTATTTATGCTGTGATAGAACTTCATTAGCAGTCCTATGACCCTTGAACCCATTACTTAAAAATGTTATCAATTCTGAGGCTTATACATCTTGGTAAATGAGAAATGTCCGCTGTAGCAGTTAAGTCTTTCAAAAACATTGCAACCAATATATCTTACCATGTCCATCCCTGTCTTGACATATTGGACACACACAGACATCCCCCTACAAACAACACACACGCACGCACACACGCGCACATGCACACACGCACACACGCACGCACGCGCACACACACACACACACACACACACACACACACGCACACACACACACACACACACACACACACACACACACACACACACACACACACACACACGCACACACACACACACACACACACACACGCACGCACACACACACACACACACACACGCACACACACACACACACACACACACACACACACACACACACACACACACACACACGCACACACACACACACACACACGCACACACACACACACACACACACACACACACACACACACACACACACACACACACACGCACACACACACACACACACACGCACACACACACACACACATCTATAGTTGTCTAGTTATCCCTTTAATGCAAGCAGAGAGTATGGTTCTTGCAGATGTCCAAAACCTTTCCTACTAAGGTCAGTAGAATATGATCAGAAAGACTGTCCTGGAGTGGGTTCTGAATTTGGTTTACGGATAGGATGCCTTGGTAGCAGCAATTAGTCTTCACAGTATGGAATCATGCAAATTAAAATACACACACACGCACACACACACACACACATCTATAGTTGTCTAGTTATCCCTTTAATGCAAGCAGAGAGCATGGTTCTTGCAGATGTCCAAAACCTTTCCTACTAAGGTCAGTAGAATATGATCAGAAAGACTGTCCTGGAGTGGGTTCTGAATTTGGTTTACGGATAGGATGCCTTGGTAGCAGCAATTAGTCTTCACAGTATGGAATCATGCAAATTAAAATACACACACACACACACACACACACACACACACACACACACACACACACACACACACACACACACGAAAAAAACATAATTACATGTAAGTGAAATTTAAAAAAATATTTGTTCTCGAAATGACTAATCAGTAAATCTTAAACATCACTTAATCATTTCTATAGCATTACCTCAGTGTAGATGATGTATCAATGCTGTATAATAATATTGCACTGCATTTATTAAATAGTGTAATGCCTGTTAAAGTTTAGAGAGTAGGAACAATAAATGAAGAAATTAATGAATGATAAAGAATACAGTATGTATACCCTTTTTATTAGGTAGCAGACATTGTGGAATTGACAGTCATAGTGAGACTGTAGTCTAAAGATATAATAAATCCTTATGACTGCCAGTGGCAATTTGTTTGTGGGGGGATCTGAAGTAGTGTATGATAAGAAACAGAGTATGAGAGACAAAGAGTGAGGTTTGCATAGGTAGGAAAGGTGCTATGTCCAAGATGATTACTATAAAGCAATGTATAGCAGATGTAAGATATAAATTCAACATGTTGCTACTCAGATGTCATAAAAGGCATTAACCTTTCACAATGACAATCAAATGAAAGATCTGATTCTTGTAAAAAAAAATAAATCAGAATAGTTACAGATCACTTCCTGCCAAAAATATATGCATATAAATTAATCACATGATTGAAAACTAGATAAACAATACAAAAAATAATTTGGGTGTCATACAATGCCATTTCATTAAAAATGTAAAAATCTAAAGTGATGAGCATGTAAACAATATAGATACATTTACGAAAACCCTAGTTTAAGTGTTACTAATTATCAAAGGGTTATTCTGCAAATGGTAGGTACAATGCAAGAAATCCAAGCAGGCAAAAGACATGCACGGCATAAAACCAAACATTGTGGAGGAAACATGCTATAAGGAGGCTGACTTAAAGCAGCAATTGTGACGAGGACAACAGAGGTGAAAGTTGAAAGATAATTTGCCCGAAGGCTCAAGAAAGTAAGAAAACAATGTATTTTATAGATGTATAACCAAAAGGAAGAAGGGAGGAACAAACCTAGTCAGGATGAGCAATGATGGGAAAAAGGTCATAGAACCCTGAGAAAAAGGAGAGCTACAGAATGAATACTTTATGTCAATCTTCATAAAGAAAATAAAGCTGCAAAGGAAGGTTGCCATAGTGGAGCAGGCAGGGAAGAAAGGGGAAACCGTGTACACATGCCAGGATAGAAAGGGAGGAGCAACAGGCGTACTGGCTGATCATAGAGAGGACAAAAAACACTGGCCACATAGTCAACCTTTTGGAGTTCTCCGAAATCTAACCATTGTGTGACAGCTCCCATTCTCATTCTATGACGATCTTCAAAAGTTCACGGGATAATACAGAATGGCCCAATGACTGAAAGATGGCAAGTGTGGCACCCCTGAACAATGATGGGACAGGAAAACAACTAAACTATGGACCTATTAACATTGGAGTCAAGAAAAGTCATTGAGACAACCATAAGAAGATGGATAGTAGTATTTCTAAAGGACCGCAATCTCCAGGACAGTAATCAATGAGAGTTCATAATAAAAAGAGCTGCCAGTCAAAGCAATTCAGGTTTAGGGTGGGGATACAGGTAATTCTGACAGAGGAGCACCATCTGATGTGGTCTAACTAGACTTCAAGAATATCTTTGGATTAGTCTCACACAGGGTGATGACTGGAAAACTGGAGTGATTGGGATAGGATCAAAACTAAGGGACTGGATTTCTGCATAGTTGAATTGCAGGATGCATGGGGTTGTGATGAGATGGATATTGTCAGGAAGTAGGAAAGAGGTTAGTGGTACACTGTATGGGTCAAAATATGGTCCACTATTCTTTAGTGTGTTTGTCTCTGGTACATCTGAAAGAAGACAGAACAGGATTGGCCTCTGCTGATGACAGAAATCTGGGTAGCTACAGTAGAGTATGAGGAAAGTCTAAGACTATATGGCCAAAAAGTCTGTAGCTGATGTCCAGTACAAACAAATGCGGAGTATTGTACTTTGGCCACCACAATCCTGGTGTGAAGTATCAGATGACAGTAGTGGAACCTATGGTAGCAGAGCAGGAAAAGGATCTGGAGTATTTCTCACATCTAGACTGGACCACCAGGAGCAGCATGAGAGGGTAGTGGTAGCATCAAAACAGAATGATGGGGTGCAAAGAGGTGACATTTGTACTCTTCAAAGTCCTGGTATGACACCCCCTGTGACACTGTTTAGAGCTCTGGATACCTTGCAAGGAAAGGGTTGTCAGGTTGTTGTCTGGAATCCAAAAGAAAGCTCCCAGAAAGATCCATGAAATGAAGGGGAAGGGTTATGAGGAAAGGTTAAAGAAGCTAGAACTCTTTTCACTTAGCACCATAGGAGATGGGGAGAGTGATAATGATGCACCCACTTACATACAGAAGATGTGAAGGTCTCAAGCAGAACAGGAAGGAGGCAAGAGCAAGTAAGAATTGAGATAGCAGACTGCAGAGATTTTATACGTTGTGGATCTCCAAACATTTTTCTCATGGAACTAACTACCGGAATTACTGTCACAGGAAAAATCCCTGATGCATTAAAAGGTAAGGTAGATGATAAAGAGAGAGGGGAGGGGAGATTAAATATTTCATGCATTTAAAGGGCAGGCCAGACAGACATTGTTTCTTTCTGCCGTTAAACAAATGTAATGAAAAATATCAAAGAAAATCTTTGACAGCTTAGCATTTGATGACAACAACTGATATCTGTATTACAAAACCATTTTTTTCTAAATGTTGTTCACTGAAGATGAAAAAAATTCTGTTAGACACAGTTAGATCTCTGAAGTTCTTTACATAAAGATCATCAGAAAATAATATCTAATAACATGTAAACTAATATGCAAGCTATCTGTTGTTGCTATTTAATATTCTTTATACTATATAATATCATTAATATCTGATATGAAAACACCTTTATCTTTTATAAGAACCCAAGATAAGGCCAAAATTGGCCATAGCTGGGAGGTAATACTGATGCGAACCTACATTTCTGACTCCTGTTCTATCACATGATATCAGTAAAAGGATGACAGTCATGGGAGAGAGTTGAGAAGCTGATGGGTACCAGGGATCCAAAGGAAAAAAATAGTTATAATACACACCTGGAAGGAATAATTTGGGTTTTATATCAGACAGAAATAAGGCCATTCTCTGCTGCTCGATATTTTCTCTGAGTTCCTTTGATTGAAATATGGTATGTTTTTCTTCATGGCAGTTTTTTGTTTTACTGCCCATTTGTTTTTGCTTCATATCTTTCACTGATATGTATGATGCTAATAATCATTTGTATCCTGTTTTGTTGGCATTCTAGCTTGTTTTATGGACAGTACCATATTTTAAAACTAGTGCTGAGGGTCAAAAAGCACAATGTTTTCCACACCATAGAAATATATTTTTTAAAAAATAAAAAAACTGAGTGCCCTTTCCTCTGCCAAAACACAAGTGCCTTGAGTGCACTTATGTGTATACTATACTGTTTTATGAAAATGGTCCCTTGCCCTTAAAGTTCTAAATAAAGAGGTGAGGCAAATACTTAATTTTTTGTGCAAAAGAGTAGTTATTGCCTTTTCTTTATGGGATGACAACTTTGAAGGTGATTATATTAAGAAGCAGAAGTTATGTGGCTGCAGCATCCCCCCCCCCCCCCCATGAGGGAAACAAGACTGACTTTTGAATACCACATAAAGTTTTGGCTAAATATCCACAATGCAATCCTTAATCATTGTTTTATATACCCAAGCCAGAATCTTTGACATTTAGAGGTGAAACATTCCACCTTCTGCATACATAGGAGCTGGGTAAATGAGTGAAAACAACTGAGAAAGATATGCAAATGTAGCTCCATTTTCAGGTGACTCCTAAAATTAAGATCATGTGTCATACTTTGCACAAACGTGGAAATAAAATATGTCACTTTTCTAGACTTTGCAGTCCATATGCCACAGCACTATGTACTGCATATTTTAATTCAGTAGTCGATTGTCATTAAATTTTATGTAAATTAGTATAAACTATTGTTTTGGTCCATGCACTTCATATCCCCACCCCCAAAAAAAAAAATATATATATATATATATATATATATATATATATATATATATATATATATATATATATATATATATATTCCTAGATATGATCTATAGATATGAGTTGAATTAACCATCTGCAAGTTTGCTTTTTTTGGAGGAAAATTTAAACTTGCATTATGTCTATTTCTTGGGTACCCAACATCATAATGCAAAAAAAAAAATCACTTTCAGAAATAACTGAGATACCATCTCCTACATGAAGGTCAAAGTGCTTCAGTTTTTCTTATTCAACTTTATTTTAGAATTCAGAATATAAACAACTTTACTGCAGTGTCATAAACTCTGACTAGTGCATTCAGTAAAATGTGCGAAATGGCACATTTGTTACACACCATATTGAAAGTTAACTGAGGAGAATACGGAGGTGAAACAATGGAAAATCAGTATGAAATTAAGAAGAAAAAGAAGGGTAACACAGTCATGAGGTATGGTAGATGAGAAGAAAGTAAGTATGCAGTGAGTGATAGAGGATAATATAGTCCAGCTTGGTATTGAATAAAGACAGATCTAATCAAAGTTTTACATATTTGTAGAGTTTTAGAACAACTTTTCTAATCAGCTATAGTAGGTTTATTTTAGGATTACAATTCAATCCCATTCATAATTATGGTCAAACTAATGAAATCCTGCTACTTGCCAGTCTGCCATTTGTAGGGAAAAGATTATTTTCCCAAGTCATATTCTAAATTGTACACAACCAGAAAGTTTTCTGGTGCATTTAATAAAGTTCTGTTAGCTTACTTAAGATTGGTCTTACATGTTTTCTTGAAGCACGGATTGCAAAAGTTCATCTGTTTTGAAGTATCTTGTGACTACTGTTTATTCTGGTAGTGTTTAATAGAAAGGTTAATTTAAACCACTTGTTTTGCTGTGTAAATCTAACATTAGACATCGCATGAATGCATAAAGTCAGATTATGCTTTGCATATGCGTAGTGGAGATTTCTTTTATAATGAACATCGTCATTGTTCATGCTGTTAATAAGGATTTGAAAGAAAAAAATGATGTATAAAACATCCACACCACCAACATGGTCTAATGTTGCATCATTTGGATGACTAAGAAATCATTCAACTAAATGTTTTCTGCCACAGTATTTCTTAATTTATTTAAACTAAATTTTAGCTGTTTCAAGATAGCTCAGTTGACCTGTAAAATGAAAATGTGCTATGATGCAAATCATGTGGTTATATTTCAAATAGATGACAGTCAATCATATGACACAAGGTTAGGTTTAAAATAATATTTGCCAAATGTTATTTTTAATGGGAACTTTTCCCCTGTCCTCAAAATACCCTTATCATAAAATAGAAGGCACCAAATTTGAGCCGTATGGTACAGTGAGCATTCCTAGTAGAAGCCAATGACTTTTTAGCTGAGCTTTTCATCAAATTATTGACGTCAGCCATTCAGTAGAGGACGATGTAAAAGAAACAAAATTTATAGCTTCTATGTATGAATATATATTTTTTACAGGGCAATCTGTGATGAAAATATGAGAAAGGGGCATAAAATATGCCCTGGTATACTCACAGAAGACTGAAATGCAGAACCCCTTTTAATCCTATTTTCATGCTGCAGGGTAATAGTAATTGTGTGTTAGCTCAGGTGAAAGCATTATGTCTAACATTTCTTTCTGACTCAACAAATATCTTTAGGTAATCTAACAACATTTTATTTCCAGGTAGCCCAGCATTTTAAAATATACAAGTAAGTCTGATAAGACAGCTCTATGAAAGTCTATTTTGTATAATGCTAGTTTTATCTAATTTTTGAAGAAATTCAGAGGTTCAACTTCCTCTTAGCCTTTAAGCTACCTTTAAGCTATTAACAGCTTCACAGCTGTTAAGTCCATAATTTTATGTTGCACTAATCACAATTATTGGATTTGGTTAGAGGCTAAGTGAAAAACGTAACAGAGGCTCCAATCTTGTATATTCTGGAAGGATGAGTCTTCAAGACTGCTGTTATTTACTCACCTCTGTTAAATCTTTTCATGGCCTTATTGTTCTTTTCAGCTATCTTCTGTAATGACGCCTTTTCATGTTGCTCAGATTCCAACTACAGGAGGAAAAGACGTGTTTGCATCACTAATTTTAGGTTTTAGAAAGATATGACATTTGAATAAGTTGCTCATTACACTGACACATTGTAAATAAATTAGAATGGAAAATAAATTTGATGACTGGAAACTGAACTAAGGAAAATGGAATGCTGTCCTCATACTTTGTGAAATACAATTGAATAAGGTAATTACCATGACAATAAATCTCTGAGAGTGACAACAATTTTTGCAGCAGTACAAAGATCATGTTTTTTCCTCTACAACATCACCAATATGGAAACTTTGTTCCAGTAATCATATATCCCTTGGCATGAAGTGCCATCCCGTTCATGTTGGAATAACATTTATGTTAGCTGACACCAGAGTCGTAGGCATTCATTGCAAAATACTCTGTAAAATGGCCATTCCAAAGCCAGATCATACCTTAACTTGGCATTCAGCTTATAATGGTCAGTGAAGATTCAGAATTGTCATTCCTCATATCTCTCAACTGAAGAGGAAGGTTTGAAAGATGTCAGTGCCTACACTGAAAACATTGCAAGAAAGGACCACTTGTATCTCTTAGGCTACCTATTTTCTGCCTTATAGGGTAGCTGCAGATTCTACTTCAGCAATAGCTTTTTTTTTTCTTCTACTAGCATAAGAATCGCATTATTTGTCCCGTGATTTAGTGAAATATGTTGTGGTTTTTACAGTTTTCAACTCCTCTGGAAGGCATGTCCAGTCATCCATTAATTTTCCCATAAGCAATCATCTAATCACCTAATTCATCCATCCTGCACTCATAAGTTATGCCCCCCCATTCTCATATAGCTCTTTTTTAAGAATGAATCCACAGAGATTATGTGGATTCCAATGTAGGTACACATATAGCTCTATCATATTACACTCTTGCCTACTTTCATTAAAACTTTGTGTTATGCTCATATGGTGTTTTTTTATATTATCTTTAGGGAGGATCACATAACTTTTGTTATGCAGCCTATACGGTACAGTGAATAAAGTCCTAACCATGACCCAAATGACTCAGAATCAGGCAGAGAATGGTGTGTGTGAAGGCCAGTGTTATCTTACCATCCAATGCACAGGGATGGCAGCTTAGACTCTTATAGCAGTGACATATGGGTTGGACTAATGTTACTGGAAGAAGAAGAAAAAGTAAAAGGTCAAGGCATAAGCTTGCCCACTAAGCAGTGTGGAAATATGCTCAAGTCGGAAGTGGGCATACATGCAAGTGTACATATAGTTTCAAAGCCACCGTTCTGCAATTATCCATCAAGCCTCTCTGGGGATGGCAATATTCCCTTATGAAAATCTATCCATATTCAGTGGCTGCCTTTATGGCAGTTCTTCCTTCTGTATGCTACATCGGATAGGAACCTCAGGAGTAATTGTCTTATTTCTGCTAATAAATGAGGTTTGGAAACAAACCAATTTGTCCATAGAAATCTTTGACAAGGGTATAGAGAATTAAATGGAGTGGGGTGGATGTTATTTAGGGAAGGGATTTAAGTTTAGGGAGCAGAGATAGGCTTTTTTAGTTGGAAAGGGAAGGGTTAATTTCTACGGGAACTTTAGAGGACATGAGATAGATGTAGTGATGGACTTAGGAGTTTTATAGGAGTGTAAATGTTAGGAGGGTTGCATTTTGCTGTGAACGTGTTACTGCAGGCTTACACCCGAGATAACCTGTGGGTACTTCAGAGCACAGGTAGGCCTTGGATTAACAATAGGGGGCATGGAAGTGAGGTTAAAGTTTTTTTTTTCTTTTTCTTGTTGCCAAAGGGAAAGAGTTGCTTTAAGTTTACCTTAGCTGCTTGTAGCCACAGTTATATAATATAATACTAGTTTAATTATTATTCAGCTATGCTAGTGCTTATGTTATAACTTTAGTTGTCTGTATGTATTATAGTTAGTTTCTTTGGGGTTTGTTGCAGTGGTTTTCATTATCAGGCTTCCACTATCCAAATTATCACACAAATTCCCCCCCTCCACCAATAGTTGAATTCTTCCCCAACCAAACAACCCCCAAAACAAAAAATCTCAGAGAACCTTACCTTTATAAACAACACCAAATAACTACAAAAACAAAACAAGGTCTAAAACTACTAATCAAAGTCCTAAAACTAATAGCATACCTGAGGAAAAACATCACCAAAGACGGAGACATCCAACCCAACCCAGGCCCTACCAGCTCTACAGAGCCCACCAAACATCCACTCTCCCTTAGACCGACTAACTCTCTACTTATCTGTCACCTAAACATAAGAAGTCTGAACAATAAGGTACACAACCTTCATGCCATGCTAGAAACCTATCTACCTGACATCATGTGTCTAACTGAAACATGGCTTAAACCATCAACCAAAGACAATCAGATGTTATCTGGGTTTAACATACTCAGAGCTGACCGTATAAAGAAAAGGGGAGGTGGGATAGCTGTCCTTTATAAAAATAGGCTAAACATACTAACTAACCCCAAACAACCACCGCAGGTTGCTAATGCTGAAATATTAGCTCTAAAAATACAACTAAATAAACTAAAAAGTGTAAACCTAATAGTTATCTACATACCCCCAGGGAACAATATCGAAACTTTAGAAGCCATTCTAAATTGGATAGATAACAACTATCCACAAGAAACTATAGTCCTGGGAGATGTTAACATTGATTGGAACCAATGCTCCGCACAGTCCAATCATACTCCCTTAAATCTCCATGGTTTCACTCAGATTATAACCACTACCACCAGACCAGGCAATAATAAGCAAAAAGAAAGCATACTTGACTGGATGCTCGTCAAGGAGCACCCCCAAAAATATACTCCGGGGACTTTCCCCAATGATCTTAGTGATCATATGCTTACATACATTTTGAAAGATAATACAACCAATGCTGGCATGCCAGTGTATAGAACGATCAGAAATAAAAAAAAATTTGACCCAATAAAATTTAACACGGAACTTAAATACTGTAACTGGTCAAGATTGAAATTCCTTCCCCTAGATGAGGCAGTCTCACATTTTAATGAAACATTCCTTACTATACTGGACTCTCATGCTCCAAAAAGGGTATCTAGAATCAAAACTCACATAGCACCCTGGCTAACCACAGAGACCAAAACCAAAATAACTCTCAGAGACAAAGCATGGACCAAGTGGCGTACCACCAAGTTACCATTAGATCGTGTTATCTTCCAGCAAATAAGAAATGAAATTAAAAAGGCCACCGCTCTAGATAAGAAAAACTACTTTCACCACCTACAAAACAAAAACCAAAAGAACCCTCAAAAATTCTGGGCAGGATTGAACAAACTTCTCCAACCAGGAGAATCCACCACTCCCACCCCAGAAACTCTATCTGACAAGAACCAAGAAGAAGTAGCCAACAACTTTAATACCTTCTTCACCTAAACCATTCAGTCACTAGCTAACCAGCTACCTGCTCCCTCCACCACCCCAAAAAACACCACACCCAATTCTCCACCATCCTTCAACCTACAACCCATATCCACCGCCTACATTCGATCCCGATTGAAAAAACTAAAGCCAACTACCCTCTCAGCTGATCTTCTACCAGCAGAATACCTGCAAATTGCTGCAGATGTCATAGCCTACCCCATATCAATCTTAATAAACAGAACCATTACTGAGTCCACAATCCCAGCAATATGGAAAATATCTCACGTCATACCTCTTCATAAAGGTGGAACGTCCACTGAACTCTCTAACTATAGACCAATAGCCATATTATCACCACTTGCCAAAATTATGGAAAAGTGTGTGCATAACCAACTAATGTCCTATCTCATCCAAAACAAGCTAGTAACTGACTGTCAGCATGGATTTAGACCCCATCATAGCACGACTACTGCCCTCCTCTCTTTTACCGAGAAAATCAACCACAACCGGAATAACAAAAATATTTCCTCTGCTCTCTTTCTAGATATGTCGAAAGCCTTCGACATGGTAAACCACCAGCTTCTTCTCAAAACCCTAGAAACCTTACATCTAGACACCCAAGTCCTAAACTGGTTTCAGGCCTACCTCGTAGGCAGACAACAAGCAGTTATGTGGCAGAACAAGCTCTCCTCCCTACTACCGAACAGCATAGGTGTACCTCAAGGGTCCATATTAGGACCTCTTCTCTTCTCAATATTCATAAACGACCTCCACTCAGTTATCCCCGAAGCCACCTGCATCCAATATGCAGACGACTCAACTCTCATCTGTTCCAATCCCACCCTTGACAACCTTCTAACAACCACCCAACACTGCTTTACTATAGTTGAAAATTGGCTAACTGACCATCAACTCATCTTAAACCCAAAAAAAACCCAACTACTTCTCTTTCACCCAACCAACCCAACACCTTTCACACAATTCACTATTCAATCCAACAATGGAACTATTATCTCTCCTACTACCAACGCTAAACTATTAGGAGTAAACATTGACAATAAACTCCGATTTGACACCCACATCAACCAAACTATTAAAATGGTAAACAAAAAACTAGGGTCTTTATATAGATTAAAAACCTTCCTAACTCCAGCCGCTAGACTAGCTACTGCCCGCTCACACCTCCTATCCACCCTACTATACACCTCCCCCATCCTTACGAACCTCAACAAATCGGACCTCAATCGTCTCTCCACTTGTTATAACCACATTGCTAGATTCATCACTGCCCTACCCTATAGAACCCACCATTGTATTAACCTGAAAAAACTTGACTGGCTAGAACTCCCTAATCTTCTCCTGAAATATCAACTCATAGAAGCCTTTAAAATCCTGAAACATCCAGAGAACACCCCTGCACTAAAAAACATACTAACCCCCTACTCCAACCTAAGTTCTCTTCGCTCATCTGACAAACTCCTAATACAAACTAGCAAGTCCCATAACCTAGGCGGGGATACACTGTACTCCAATGTTATTGGCAAGGTGTGGAATTCTCTTCCAAATAAGCTAACGTCTTTACCATCACTAGCTCTATTCAAAAAAGAACTTGAAATCCACTATAAATTGCACTGGCTTTGTCCTTGTACGAACCCAGACTAAGATAACCATGAGCAACTCTGCATACAAGTGGGCAATTATTGTCCTAGTCAACCAAGTGTCAACTAACCTGAATATAATGAAATGTAACTAATTGTAGCTTCTATTGTAATATTCTTATCTCTCTTAAAGCTATGTAATTGTTTTTGTCTTTTTTACAATATGTCATTTTAACCCTGTTGGAGCTTTCCTCCCCGGGACTCCGCTGAAAATGGACATGTATCCAGTCGGACCATCCCGGTCAACAAATGTAAAATAAAAAATAAATAAATAAATAAATACTTCTATTTGGGCATCACTAGCTTCAGTTATGTGAGATAGTGTTCTAAAAAAGGGAAAAAGTAGTTTAATTAGTATATCAGGTTTGGGTATGGGCATGTGGCATGGTCTTTGAGTCTTGCTGGTGCTTATGTGGAGCTCTGATGGCTGGTGATGTTGGTTGACCATTGGTGATATGTTGCGATACAGTCATTCACTCTGGGAGTGGGTAGGCAGAACAGCATCCTTGGGAGCTTGGTCGGGAGTTAGGGAGAATTGCATTGGTGGTGTTATGGGGTGGTGGCTTCATTTCACTCAACTGAGCTCCTAAGGACAATTTTTCATGGGTTGTGAGGTGCTCACAACTAACTGTTGTTTGCAAGCATTCATGGTGTGGTGCTGTCCATTATGGGTAAGGGGGATGGTTGGGAAGTGTGGGCAAGCAATTTGCACTTGTGAAAAAAAAAAAATAGTGAATAAACAGTAGCCAGTAGCTTAACAACAAACTTGACCCAGCTCTGTAACTTCACCTGCAAACCATCTCTGGGTAAAAGATGCTTGTAGTATTGACTGGTATCATTGGCATTTATTAATCTTACTCCTACGAAACACTGGCGAGGTTTTATCTCTCGCAGTCTGAGGTAAGGTTCAAAGGCGGTCTGTTCCAAGATGTGGAAAGGCAAAAAGTGAATGAAATTAGTATAGCTGAAAGTTTTAGAAAAATAAAGTCAAGCTGCAGCTATTTTGGTGAACAGTTAAAAAAAAGAGGAAAAACACACATTTCTGTGCTTCACTATCTTTACTGTTAATGATTGTATTCTTCCTTTGATCTACAGGGCAGGATTAATCAAACATAAGTATGCATGTACAAATTTGTAATTATGCATAATCTACATAATGCCTATATAAAGAAACCCATGCAGATTTATAGAAAATGACTAGATCCAGTCAAATCTATTATATTTTACCACACATTTATAAGGACAAACAAAGCGTAAGTGCACCACCTAAAAATATATTGTCCTACTATGTGCAAATGGCAGATAGCGAGAACACCTTTAGCACAATGACAGGGCCTCTTACTGTATATAGCACTCTGCACATGGCCACCATCTGCATGGTGACAGCTTTGCAGCAGAGGAATTTTCTAGTACCAGTTGCATGGCATATGTTATACTGATGGGACATATAAATAAATACAGGAGTTGAATAGTTTCTGTGATGAATATATTTTGTTTATTGTTGTTTTCTTTTTTCTTTTCTAACCATGAAGTAATTTCTAGCATTAAACATATGAAATACTATGTATGAGCTGTTGGAACACCACTGGAATGTAGCTGGACAAATTGTGTAATTTAATTTGAAAAAAAAAAAGAAGAGAGGGTGAAGGAGTGAGAAAGCAGACCGGGTGAATTTGCCTGCTGCATCAGACAACTTTTCTTTACATTGCTGGTCAGAATGGTTAGTTTGGTTTCTTTCATGTGGTTCTTGCAACTTACTGGGTTGATGGAAGTTTATGAGGATAGTATTGCCAGTTGGATTAATCATCACATTTTAATGTTGGTAACATGGTGTGGTTGCAGATTTCTTCTTATTTGTGTCTTCTACTTTCACAGTGTTTTGTCTTGCATTTACTGTTGCTTGGGGCATGTTAAGTTTTTTGGAGTCCTAATGTGTCTTTTTTTTGTTTCACATTTAGAATTTGCAGAATTTATGGCAGAGGTTGAGCTCTTTCAGAAGGTGTCTAATAATGAGTCCTGAATGGTGGGTGATATGGGTGATTCCAGTTGGAAGAGATGACGTCCGGCTTGGAAGACCAGATAGGCAGCTCATGGAAAGCAGGCATGGCAGTTGAGAGATGTGGTTGCTGTGAATTCTGAGCCACCTAGAGTGGCTTAGGATGGAATGGCAAGTAATGATATTCTGTTGGGAGTTCTGTTAGGTAAGGTAGGTTTTGAGTGTGTGGGGGGAATCATTGTGGGATAGCTGGGGAACAGGGGTTGGGGGAAGCTGGAGGGGCTAGAGAGGATACACAGCAAGGTTATGAGATGGGACACAGTGAAGCAAGTAATGGGGAGGGTAGAGCAGAGATGGTGGGTAGAGTGGAGTTATCTGTAGGGGGGATAGGTTCGTGTTCTGAAGTTGGGGCAGATTTTGGCATACAGTCAGATGATTGGTTAACTATGCAAGATTTGGGGCAAGTGGTAGGGACAGTTTTTCTGACATCCTCAGTTAAGGAGAAGATTTGGAAAGGGGAGCATGTTGATGTCTTTGATTTAATTGATGCAAAAAGTTGCAACGACTGGTGGAATCGGAGATGGCGAAAGGCAAGGATCTTTTTGTGGCATTAGTAACACTGAGGAGGATGAGAGTAGGTAGGCTACAACCTAGGAAGTGGGATAATCAGGTAGTAGGTTTTGTCTACTATATGGCAATCTGGCTGAAAAAGGATGCTTCTTTGGCTTTGCCACTTTTGGATTATTTCATTACGATTCAGGAGGCTCAGTGTTTGCAGCAAGGGACTGCTTGGCTATGGTAAGAGCAGAGGTTTCAGAAGTGGAAAGTAGATGATCACTCGCTCCTCTGGGAGGTTAGACATCCAGACATATGGCTAGCTACTATGATGGATACTTTTCGGGTGAAGGGCAGGAGAAGAAGGGGAGGGTGTGTTGGGCTTTTAACAAGGGGTGTTGCTCATGGGTAGGGTGAAGTTCTTGCATGCTTGATCAAAGTGTGTGGGGAGCCATCCAGAGGTGCAGTGTGATCGGCGGGAGGCAAATTTGGTGACTCTGGGTTTGTTTTCAACTGATGTGGGTGTTTTCCCTTCCTCTTTCCAGGAGTTTAATAATCTCTGTGCTAGGGGCAATTTTTGAGAGTTACAGGGAGGGGTGTCTTTTCAGGGGGCAAGGAGATAGCCAGTAGGTTCATTCTTCTGTTAAGATGGAGGTATTGCTGTGTAGGCTCCAGCAATTTCCTGATTTTTCTCTTAAGGAAGAGATAATTGAGGGTTTTTCTTGTTTTTTTTTTTTTATTAAATCAAGGTTAGTTTGTAAGAATTTTGCTCTGTATGCGGGAAGGAAGATGTCTTGGAGAGTTTGGTAGAGAAGGAATGGCATATGGGCAGATTGTTGGGGCCTTTTAATAACCCCTCTTTGAGAGTTTTAAGGTTTCACCACTGGGTTTGGTTGCTAAGAAGGTGGCCACTGAGTTTAGGCTTATTCACCATTTGTTGTACCAAAATGGGAGTTCCATTAATGATTTCATTTCAGTTGAGGATGCCAAAGTTAGTTATGCATCTCTGGATGACACTGTAAAGGTTATTCTGGGGTTTAAAGATCCATAGTTAGTGAAGGTGGACATTGAATCTGCCTTTTGATTTTTGCTGGTACATGAGGAGGAGGAGCCATTATTAGGCAGGGTAGTAGGGAACACGTTTTACTTTGATCAGGCTATGCCAATGGGATGTGCAGTAGCTTGTGCTACTTTAGAGAAATTTAGCATGATACTGCATTAGGTTTGGCAGCAGTGGGTCGATAAACAGAGGGCCATGCATTATTTGGATGACTTCTTGATAGTAGGTGAGGGGTTTGAGGGAGCGCTTGAAGGAGATTTTAGGGATGTGTGAGGAGTTAGGGGTCCCATTGGCTAGGCAGAAATTGGAAGATCCAGCTAAGGCATTGAATTTCTTAGGATTTTGGGCAGATGCTGAATGGCAGTTGCTTTGCTTGCTGGCTGATAAGATAGCCCGATTGAAGGAGAAGATTTGTTGGGTGATGTCCAAGGTGAAGGTGTGGATTCAGGAGGTTATGGAGCTTTTGGGGCTTCTGAATTTTGCATGTCAGGCAGCTCATCCAGGGTGTACCTTTTGTAGGTCAGTGGCCTTTTTGTTAAAAGGAGGGAAGAGCTAACATCATTGGGTAAGCATTAACAAGTTGGTACGGGCTGATATGGCACTTTGGTTATCCTTTTTGGAGTGGTTTAATGGTGTCTCTTTTTGGCAGACAGACTGGATTGGTCAAGATGACCTGCAGTTGTATACGGATGCAGCTGAGGGTCTCAGAATGGGTGTATTTTTTGGAGGGGAATGGTTTGGGGCTCATTGGGTGGCAAATTGGAAGGATGAGTGAAAAAGAGATGTTGTCTTTTTGGAATTAATGCCTATCTGGGTTGTGTCACTAGCTTGGAGGTGTGATTGAGGAGAAAGAGGGTAATTAATTTTTAACTCAAATAATATAGCAGTGGTGTAAGGTTTTCAAGCAAACGCTGTGAGATCTGAATTGTTTTTGTTGGGGTTATTTAAGTTGAATTTAATAAATTGTTCATTCAGAGATGTGCATGTAGCAGGGGTTAGGATTGAGATTCCTGGCAGTTTGTCTCGATTTCAGTTTTCCAAGTTCTAACACTCAGCCCCAGGGGCAGAGAAAGAGTTGATGGTGTTGCCAGATGAGGTGTGGTATCTTGGATTGACATAACCAGTAGGTCGGTGCAGCATTCTTGGGCAACGTCTCCCAGGAAAGCGTATGATAGGGCATTAACTGATTTTGATAAATTTATTGTACAGTTGCACGAGGATGAAGAAGTGTGGTCTGAGGAACTTTTATTGCGATACTTGGATCAGGCTTGAGGGCAGGTTAAGGTGGTGCAATCGGTTAAGGTAGATTTGACAGTGATTAGTATATTTGCGCAGGTGGCTGGGTTACATGATTTTACAATCTTGGATAGTGGGACTTATATTGACAGGATAGGATAGAGTGACTGGAGTGCATAGGGATATGTGTTGACTGTTGCTGTGTCTCTTATTGAGGGGTTTGGCCTTAGTGGTGGGTGAGTCAGTGGAATATGTTTTGTGGGTTACTTTGTGTTTATGGATTTATTTTAGGGCATTTTGGGTGTCAGAGTTGTTAGGGTCATTAGTTTGGAGAGATGTTATGTTTTTTCCAGGGTCAGTGCACATTTGGTTACATAGGTCTAAAATAGATCAGTTAGGTAAAGGCATACAGATAGTTATTGGGTAAGATATTTGTGCGGGGCTTTGTCCAGTGGGGTGGGATGTGGCATTGATGTGGACTCTTGTGAGGGGCCCTCTGGAATTGGTCTTTCAGTTGAGAGGGGGTAAGGAGGTATCAGATAATTATTTTATACATGTAATTAGAAGGGTGCTCTGTTGTATGGGTTTTCCAAGTGAGAGGTTTTCCACTCATTGTTTCTGTATTGGTAGGGCTTTGGATCAAGCCAGAGAAGGCAGGTCCAGTGAGGTCATCTGGAGAGTGGGGAGGTGGTCTTCAAATGCCTTTTTATCTTATATTAGATAATGGATGCAATTGATAATTATTCCTCCTTTTTTTTCTGTCCTTCAGGAAAGGAGATTGTCATCTTGGGCCATTTGTATATCCATTGAGTGGGAAGAGGGCAGCAGTTAGGATGGATGGAAAGGACTTGGGTTTGCATTGATTAGGGTGGACAGTTAGCTGGCATGGGATTAGAGGTCTTGAGTGGATTCAGCTTATAGATGAAATTGAAGTGATATGGTCACATATGGGATTGCCATGAATATTGGTGATACACTTGGCTGGTAATGATTTAGGGTCAATTCCTAAGACCCAGTTGGTGGATTGGATAAGGGAGGGTTTGGTTATGTTGCAGACATTATATCCAGGAATGTGCATTATTTGGTTAGAGATAGTATTGTGCTAGAGGAATGCTGTTAGTTTTAAGGCTTTGGAGCATGCATGGAGGCTTATTAACTATAGGCTGGCATGGCAGCTGGGGCCCTTGTGTATGTATATGATAGAACATAGGGATTTCTATAACAGGAACCCACTCTGTTTTAAATCTGATGTTGTGCACTTCAGTGAGTTTGGTTTAGACTTATTTAATGTACATTTATCTAGGAGAGGGGGGGGCAGCCTATGGTCAGGCTAGTGGATGGAGAAGAGGGTCAGGTATGTCCATCTTCTTTTCCCCCTCTTAGTGTTGGGGTCGATGCAGTGATTTTGGGGAGATAAAAGTGAGTGAAACTGCACTCATTACAAGCATTCTTAATCCTGGAAGATGCTGACATTTGTGCAGTCACAGAAACTGGTTCAAAGTTGTGGAGAGCTCCCCAGCCATACCAGGTTACTCATCCTATCATACATTCAAACCCCAAACCATGAGCAGCAAAGCAAAAGGAGGTAGAGTTGTAATATATATAAAAGAAATACACACCTCTAGGCTGGTCAAACAGCATGACTCACAAGAAACACTCCAGGTGTAGTTAACAACTGACAAGACCCCTATTCAAATCATAGCTAGCTACAGGCCTCCAGCTTTGACTCAAGACACCCACTCCACCTATCTGGACCTCTTCAAATGTATCAAGATTCAACCCTTTACCCTGATCCTGGGTGACTTTAATTGCACAACCATAGATTGGAAGAAATACTCATGCCAAAACATAAATGCCCAGAGATTCCTTGATTTCATTAATGTAAATGCCTTGGACCAGTTGGTCATCACCCCCACAAGAGGTGAAAATGTCTTGGACATGGTATTAAATAACATGAGTAACTACTGCAGCATCCCTACAGTGTTATCATCCCTGGTAAGATCCAACCACAAGGCGGGCACTTTCAAAGTTACCATCCCCCCCCCCCCAGCTAGGGTCAAACAAAAAAAACTTCTCCAAAGCTGATTACAACCTCCTGAGGGAAGGTATAAACAGCTTCACAGCCCCCTCCCCCTCCATAGGAAGTGGCACATATGCCCAAACCTACACCAAAGTACTATATGAGCATTTATACAGCTGCATGGAATAAGGAATACCCGACAGGACAAAATCATCCTCCTCAAGGAAGAGTAAATCTGTCTGGTGGACATCTGCAATAAATAAACTCTGAAATAAAAGGAAAACATTGCTGAGCAGGACCAAGAAGGAGCAGCTGTTTAACTGGAAGCAATCTCTCCTTAACTTGAACAAGCAAATAAGAGCACTAGCGAAATCCTCCAAAGCAAACTTCGAGTCCAAACTGGCCACATCTACTAAAGACAATCATGAGGCTTTCTTCACATGTCCACAGTCTCAAGGGAAGCACCCAGATCTGCTCAGAACTGGTGGTCAAAGACATCACATACACAAATGCTGTAGATATAGGCAACCTGCTGGCAGACAGGTTTAGTAAAAACTTTATTCCTCTGTCCCCCCATCAGTAAAACAGGACATCCCCAGTATCTGCTCCCCCTTATCTCTAGGGTGCAAGTCATCACTGCTGCCTCAAAGGCAAAAAATACAGCATCCATGGGACCCGATAACATCCCATGTTGAATCCTGCATGAACTCAGTCAGGAACTAGCAATACCATTAGGCACACTATTCAACCAAAGCCTAAGTACTGGCTTCATCCCAGCTGAGTGGAGGACAGCCACTGTCAACCCTTTGCACAAAGGTGGAACGTCCACCGATCCAGGAAATTATAGACCCATTAGCCTAACTAGCCTGATCTGCAAGGCCATGGAGCAGATTATCATGGACTTCATTAACAAAGACATTGGCAACCTCCAGACACTTGATCCACCACAGTTTGGTTTCATCAAGGGGAGGTCATGCCTGCTAAATTTGATCAACTTCCTTGAGACAGTCACCAAGGCCATGGACGAGGGGAAGATGGTGCACATCTCCTACCGTGACTTGGCCAAAGCCTTTGATACTATTCCCTAGTCAGGTATAATAGATAAACTCTCAAACTGGCTCACTGATAGAACCCCCCCTAGTAAAAATAAAAAATAGGGGAAGCACCTCAAGCAGTAAACCCGTAACACGTGGAGTACCCCAGAGACCGGTCTTGGGGCCTCTGCTGTTTGGGATATACTTTTCTAAGGTGCAGGCCAAAACCAGTGGATAAGACTGACCAAGTTTGCAAATGACTGCAAGCTGGGTGCTGTCATCAATTCCCCTAGTGATGTGGACATCCTCCAAGAGGGTCTCACCCAAACAAATGACTGGTGTCAGAAACATGGCCTCCAACTGAATGCCAAGAAATGCATCATCATCCACTTTGGGAAGAGAGACGTCCCCACAAATTATCACATTGATAATAAGGTCCTAAGCATGCAATCAGTTGTGAGGGACCTAAGCACCCAGGTTGATAGCAAACTGACTTTTGACCACCATATTTCCTCCATTGCATGGAAAGCTTTCTACATAGCCCACCTGATTAATAAGGGTATCGCATCCAGGGGCAAGGTGGTCATAACATTCCTGTATTCTTCTCTTATAAAACCCATTATTGAGTACAATGCCCCTTTCAGCAAGTACCTCACAAAGTGCATGCAGCAGCTGGAGAGACCACATAGGTTCCTTTCCAGGAGAATCTAGGGCCTCAACCATCTACTCTACACAGAGAGGCTAAAGGTCCTGTCCCTCTACTCAGTCTCCTACAGACTCCTCAGAAGTGACTTCTGACTGGCATACAAAGCAATCTCAGACCCTGCCTTGATGGGACTGCTGCATATCTGCAAGTCAAGCTCCATTCGATTAACCCACATGAGTGACCTGAACCTGGTCTGGGCATCAATGGGACATGCTGGCAGGACAGATTTGTGTCACAGAGAATCCCCCTTCTGTGGAATAGACTCCCTCTCCACATCAAGCAGAGTACCTCATTAACCCTTTTTAAGTGCAACCTGGATAACTGGATGGGGAACAGAAAATACATCCCTGGGATTCAGCCTGTGTCCCTGCTGGACAGTGGCTTAGATTACTGACTTGTTGGAACATATGTTAAATTCTTGGCTAGGCTTGTAAGGGCCTCAGGACCAATAGCCTAGTAACTTCCTATGATCCTATGATGCTATGGTAGGATGCTGTTTGATTGATAAATAAGTGAGCATAGGTATGGACGCTAGTTATTGATGATGCTTGACTGATGAAATAAGTGAACGGAGGTATGAACGGTGCTTATTTGGGCAGGGTACACTGCCCTGATGTACGTTAAAAGGATTTTCCATGTTGTGGTTACAAGGTTATTGTATATAACTAATATTTGAAATGCTATAAGTTATGTCTGAAATTAATAAAGGTCATCGAAGTTCAGTTGGTGTCATGTGTATTATCGAAGGGGACCAGGACAAATGAGGTTTGGGAACAAACCAGTTTCTCCAGGGATATCTTTGGCAAGGGTATAGAGAGTTAAATGGTGTAGGGGGGTGTTTTTTTTTTTAGGGAAGGGATTTAGGTTTAGGGACTAGAGATAGACTTGTTTAGCTGGAAAGGGAAGAGTTAATTTGTGAGGGGACTTTAGAGGACATGAGGTAGATGTAGGGTGAGACTTAGGGGTTTTATATGAGTGTAATGGTTAGGAGGGTTACATTTTGGAATGAACAATTTTTCTTTTGTTTTGTTGGTATGGTTATGGAGGTGGGTATTGCATGGAGAAGAGGGGCAGGCTTGTCCCCTTTCTGTTCCCCCTCTTGGTGTTGGGGTTGATGCAACAATTTGGGGGGATAAAAGTGAGTGGTAAGGCACTGCTTGATTGATGATTAAGTGAATAGAGGTATGGATGGTGCTTATTGATTATGCTTGACTAATAAAATAAGTGGGGGGAGGTATGAATGTTGTTTATTTGGGCAGGGTGAGCAGGGTACACTGCCCTGATGTATGTTATAAGTGTTTTACATGTTGTGGTTACAAGGTTATTGCATTATAACTAATATTTGAAATGATATAATAATGTCTGAAATTAATAAAGGTCAGCGAAGTTCAGTTGGTGTCATGTGTATTACTGAAGGGACCAGGACAAATGAGGTATGGGAACAAACCAGTTTCTCCAGGGACATCTTTGGCAAAGGTATAGAGAGTTAAATGGGGTAGGGGGTGGGGTTTTTTTAGGGAAGGGATTTAAGTTTAGGGAATAGAGATAGGCTTGTTTAGTTGGAAAGGGAAGAGTTAATTTGTGAGGGGACTTTAAAGGGAGTCAGGTAGATGTAGGGTGAGACTTAAGGGTTTTATAGGAGTGTAACTGTTAGGAGGGTTGGATTTTTGAATGAACTTGTTACCTGCCCTACCACCCACTTTTTCTCTTATTTTGTTGGTATGGTTATGGAGGTGGGTATTGGGTGGAGAAGAGGGGCAGGCTTGTCCCTTTTCTGTTCCCCCTCTTGGTGTTGGGGTTGATGTAACGATTTTGGGGATAAAAGTGAATGGTAAGGCACTGCTGGATTGATAAATAAGTGAGCAGAAGTATGGATGGTGCTTATTGATAATGCTTGACTAATAAAATAAGTGGGCGGAGGTATGAACACTGCTTATTTGGGCAGGGTGAGCAGAGTACGCTGCCCTGATGTATATTATAAGGGTTTTACATGTTGTGGTTACAAGGTTATTGTGTTATAACTAATACTTGAAATGATATAATAAAGTTATGCTGGAAAGTAATAAAGATCATTGAATGTCACTTGGTTTCATGTGTATTACTGAAGGGAACCAGGACAGAAAGGGTTTTTCCACCCAAAAGATGATGTATAGTACAACAACTGACATCGTAAGGGTGGAAAAATGGTGAAAGCCAGGTCGAGCAATCTGATGAGTGTCAGGCAAGTGGCAGAGGCATTCAGAAAATGTCATTGTATTGCTCCTCTTTGTATTTGCTATGTTTTTTCCTGTGTCATATAGAAAATGCAGTCTCCAGAACCACAAGGAATGATTTTTCTGGAGTTTTACCGGACATCTACATAAAGGGACATTAACTTCATATTTTCTAATGATATATGTCAGTATTTTACTGCCTTTACCACGTTATTTTGCTGTGTGCTTACTTCAGATGTTCAGATAGTTTTCTATTGGACCCATTTCTACTTTTGTTGTGAGTGCTATAATTGTGTACTCCTTTTATAGGTGTTTTCTTTCCAGTTAAAATATTTTACATTTCATGCCTGAATTTACACAGCTACATTTTATACTATCTCTCCAAGAATGCAAAATCAGTGTCTACCCTTTACATGCTTGTGGGTCCCATATTATTACTACTATTTTCAATTTATTACCAGCCCACATCATTAAACTGAAATTAAAACTCAGTAATTTACATGGAGGGTAAATCTCCCATACCTCATGTGAGTGGGTTCTACCCCTGCACTCCCACTGTAATATAGCCAGCTCCAGTATCACTACTTTGTGAAAATGGTATTTTTTCATGCAACAGCTCAATCTGAACAGGATCAAGATTTACACTTAACATTATTTCCACATTCAACATCTACAAGTAATACACATCAACTTCTTCAGCACATTGTAAAACAATATTAGAATCACCTTTCACATCTTAAAGTGTATTGGTCATATTCTAAAGCAATTGTTAAATAGCAAACTATGGAGTTGGATATAACCTCCTTACTACATACAGAGCCAATTCATAGAGTTTTTAAAGCAAGAAGTGTGTTGTTGTTGCATTTTTTTTTGTTGCTAAGGAAGGCCCAGTGAAAATTTTCTCAGAGCTTTAAATTCCTGCCATGCATCATGAAAGACTGAGCACACAATGCCTCACTATCTAAATTCATATATAAACTGCTGTATTTCTATGTTAAATACAACAGAAGTAGTTTCTTTTTTCCTAGAAAAGAAAGTTCTCAACTAGTTCTTGCACATGGAACTCCCTCACACTGAAAATTAATGCAAGATGATGCAGTACTGAAACCATAACTTAACTAAAACATAGTCCCTCTAAAGAGGTTATTTTTAATTACCCACAAATCTGTGTAGTTGTATGTAAATCTTTGCTAAGTACCTACCATGTCATTATTGCATGGATGTGGTTATAGAGAAAAAAAAATGAGTAAACAGTGAATCTGACTGGATGGTTTAGTGAGGTCCTCGAAAATGGCCATGCTGGAGTCTGTCACTGCCCCAGCGGTGCACCGAGAAGATGATCAAACATGACTATCTACAAAAATAAAAGTTGTAACAAGGTTTCCACAGATGAACCTGCAGAAGGATCATTAATGCTAATTTCCTGGGATGGCACTGTCCCAGGGTACACCTCTCCTCACTCTCTCAGCCAACACTTCCCTGGCAAAGGCCAGCAGGACTAAGCCCGTGACTTTCAGGATGAGCCCAGAAGCCCCCCTCTCACTGGCTCCCTCTGTTTAGGGGTTCCACTCATGCTGCAGTTGGCAGGGTACCACTATGGGACCCAGCCACATTGAGCATGCCTCTCCAACTTTGTCACGAGAGGACTACTGTGGAATGGGTGCCCACATCATGGTACCATTCATCATTCACCCTGGGGGGGGCCCCATTGGGGGAGAGGGTGCTGTCCCAGCAGGGAGTGTGCCTCCTCTCCTCCCTGCATGGGGCTGCCCCAGTGGTACTAGTGTCTTTTCCTTTCAACCCCTGTTGCGAGTACCTTGCAGGTTTATAATGAGGGGTACAACAGACAAGAAATTAATTGCAGACTTTAGATGATTCCAAACATGACAAATATACTTTAACAATAATGACAAACAACAGCTAAAAGCAGCAACTTTATTACACAAACATCCTGGTTCCTCAACAAGGCCTTTAGTTTCCCCTGGAAGGCTTTGCTGAGGCATCACTGTGTTTGTGTTCCAAAGTTCTTGCTTTTAACTGTTACAGTTCTTTACTATTTTTCACTGTTGTAGTTTGCTATCTTTCACATCTAGTATGTCTTGGTGTTTTTATTTTCTCACACTACTGACACATTTGGACAGTAAAGTATTTTATTTACCATGAAATCAATCCAAAAACCATGTCTTGCAGAGAAACGCTTTTTTTCCTTCTGTAGTAGTTGTTTTGGAATTAGTAAAATCAAACATTGATAACAGAAAAAAATACAAATGGATGGATAGGTGTAGATAGATAGATAACTAGGTACATAGCTAGGTAGATGGATAGACAAAAAGAGATTAGACAGATAGATAGATCTTACCTAAACAATACTATATTGGTTTGTGATTGACCGTGCAGTAGTTTGGTAAGACAAGTTTTTATTTGAATTTATATTTTATTTTTTACTCACTGGTTTTCACTGTTTATAGGAAGGAAGGAAGGAAGGATTAGCTTGTAGACAAGATTTACTTTGATTTATATTTTGCTATTTTACCTTTAATTTTCACTGTTAGTTAGAAAGAGATAGGTTTAAGAATGGCAAACTGTAGCCATCCAAAGGGGCCTACTCAGTTATAAAATCTCACAGACTGCAGAGTACCTTCCAGCGCTTATCTAAACAATCCTGTCTTGTTTTGTGATTTATTGAACTTTACTGTTAAAACGAATACGACTGTGAGCAATAATGAGCATTTGAGTGTGATATAAAGGAATTCCAGCATTTGTGTGACTTCCATAACTTGTACAATCAGAGCAACAATTTTACTGTCTTAATTTTTAGCTGCATATTGTTTGTGTAACCTTTGTCTTAGACTTTGATTTGATTTCTGTTTGAGTTCTGTGGAAACTGAGTTTAATTATTTTTTTCTTTTGGAATTTTTTATTCATTTGCAGCTGAATATGGATTCATTAAATGAGTACGTAATTAATGATTTTCTAAAGCACAAATATCTTATACAGTGTAATAAATGCTATGTATATTTAAAGGCAGCACCTGATAACACTGATGATTTGTGTTCCACATGTCAAAGGCTGGAAAAACTATTGTAACATATATTAATGACTGGACTGATGCGATAAATAATGTTAGGCAAAGAGCAAATAGAACACATTTAAAAAACAGTGTGTCTATTGTCTGTAAAGATCACTCAACCCCTATGAAACAAGATGATGTCACTGACAACTTTGGAGTTCTGGATACAAGTGTTCAGCAATCTGAAAATTCAGAGTGCACAGAAGGAAATAAAAAAGAAAGAAGTTCACAACAAATAACAAAGAAGAAAAAGAAACTGATAAAGGTCTGTAAAGCAAAGAGAATGCATACTAAAAAGGACATTGCTTTATGTGACACACAGATTACAGAGAATGATAATATTTTTCTGTCAGAAAACCTTCAGTCTACAGAAAAAGGCATCATTTTTCCAAAAGGGAAGGTAGAAAAAAAGGCAAGGGGCAGGTGAAAAGGAAAAAAATCCAACCTGAACATGGAAAGATTGAAGGACATTACTGTAAGAAAAAAGAAGAGAAAGACAGACATTGACAACATGGCTTAAACTGTGGATATACAGTGCTGGCAGGATGAGAATTGTATGCTTGCAAATGCAATAAGCAATGAAAAAAGTGAGATTAATAAGACTAATGGTGGTGAAGATCATTCCTTTGTAACAACTGACAGAGCAGATATTACTGAATTAGAAGTTGAAGATTCTTCTGATCTGAAAAAGATATTCTTGTAATTGGAGGTTCAGTTATTGCAGAGAAGATAATGAACATCGAATAGTGTTATGCTTGCCAGGAGCAACAATAGTGGATATCAGGCAGGCGTTAGAACATCTTAATGTAAGGAAGTTCAGCTCTGGTTTTATTCATTTCAGTACAAATTATCTCATCTGCAAGGACTCCTTGATTGTTAGTAGGGAACTCACAGCCTTCTTAGAAAGCATAGCTTATATGGATGTTAGGACATATTTTCCACAAATCGCATATAGAAAGGATAGTCCTGATATAGTGAATACAAAGATTTTGGGGTAAATACCTACATGAAAAAATGTCCTGTTTTAAAAAATGGAAATGTGTAGAGCATCTGAGCTTAATGTTGGGCACATGTGTTCAGATAGGATGGCATGCACTTGTCAAGATCAAGGAGGAGAAGTTTTACAGGAGATACTTGACTAATGCAAGAAAGCATTTTTGCCAGGTTGAAAATTTAACAGTTGACAGATAGCAACATTTCATACATCACTGTTGGTTGTTAATGCTAGGAGCACTAATAATAATGTTTTTTATTGGAAAATTTGTAGTCTTCCTACAGGATTGATGTTGTTACTGTTTATGAAACATGGTTAGAGTAATAACTGGAAATCCATTCTGTCAGGGTATAAATGTTTTTAATGTAACAGACATTCTAACAAAAACATGGGTGGCATAGCCGGCTTTAGGCGTAGGCCAACTAGGCGGCCGCCTAGGGCGCCAGTGTAGTAGGGGTGCTTTTCCAGTATTTATTTGGTGTAGGTAGACCAGGATGGAGGCATCTGGGTGGTGTGGGGGTGCCGTGGAGCCCTTTTGCCTAAGGCACCAGTTGACCTAAGGCCACTCCTGATGGGTGGAAGTGTTATGATAGGGATTAAGGATAGTTAAGAGACCTGGGATTATTAGATGTTGAGTGATAACACCAATACTATAGACTGTGTAACTGTGACAATAAAGACAACCCTGGAACATATTACAATTGTTGGAGTGCATAGACCACCAACATCACGTCCACATGACCTACAGGAATTCAAACACTTCTTGCATGAACCACAGAAGGGAAAAATAATATTAGCTGGGGACTTAATTAATGTTCACAACATGTATTCAGGAACAACAATTGCATCAGATTGTAAGAAAACATACCAAGGACTGGAACATACTAGGCATTGTTTGTATTCCTAAAGAAATTACTGTTACTTTTTGTTTTACCCCACCATTGATGTGCAGTGTGATCATGGGGTTATTAAGGCTAATTTATTGCTAGATAATTCTGTCAGTGCACAGAAGATTAATAACAAATTATATGAAAGCAAAACAATCACAATGTAAAACTAATTGGAGTGATGCGTTCAGTGGAAAAACTGCAGAAGAAATGTGGAAAGTTTTGAAAGAGAAATTGTCTGAATAGAAAAAAAAAATCAAAAAATGTTTAACATCAGGATCTAGGCACACAAAGTCAGGAGGATATATTTCCATAAGAACAAGATACTTGATTAAGGTGAGCGACAAAAAATTTAAGAAATGGAAAACATGTCGAACTACAACTTTGAAAACTGACATAAACAAGGTGGACAAACACATTAAGCATAGTGCGGGGACAAGATCAAGTAAAATTTGAAGAAAATTTATATAAAGATGTTAAGCATAAATGGGAAACCATTTTATAGATACATAAGAAGTGGAAGGAGTAAAGACATACAAATTGATAAGCTGCCTGTAGATTCTAAAATTTATTCTCAGGCACAACAGATTATAGATATATTAACAAAATCTTATATAAAACAGTTTGGCTCCACAAAGGGGGTGATAAATTGCCCTAGTGACATTCGGGTAACCTCAGATACTGAAATCAGATTAGATTGTATTGAAAATGAGCTATGAAAATTGGATCCAAACAAAGCACAGGTAGAGATGGAATTAATAATAATGACTTGAGAACACTTCAGCAAGAACTTGCAGTGCCATTATATCTATTATTGACTAGGTGGTATAAATATGGGGAGATTCCTCAAGATTGGATACTTGTGCTTATTAATCCCTTCTTTAAGGGAAAGGGGAGTAGGATAAACCTAGAGTCATACAGACCCTTACATCTACTTTCATGTTGTGGAAAAATAATGGAGAAGGTAATATTGGATAAGTCATTGTGAGAACTCGGAAGGTTGGACCTGAAACCATATAACAGCATGCACATGTTGAAAACAGATCTATTATCGCATGTTCTATACCAATATAATAACAGCTATGAATGAAAATTTGTGCTGTGATATAATTTATATAGATTTAAGTTCAGCATGTGATAGGGCCATACATAAAACTCTGATCAATAAAATTAGAACAACTAGATATTGATGTACTCTTGATAAGGCAGATAGCTGCATGGCTTATAAATAGGACATGGCAAGTTTCATATAGCAATTAGGCAGGTGAAATTATTGGTTATAGTAAAGGTGTGTGCATGTGTGTGCCTTCTGTGGAAGGTTGGGCGCCGGGCTGGCAACTCGACACCATAAAAAACTCCACTGCCAATCATGAGCGGACAGGTGATCTGCTGAGGTGACCCCTAATTGGGAAAAACCAAAAGAAGAAGAAGAAGTAAGGGTATCCCACAGGGCTCTGCCTAGGCCCATACTTATTTAGATTGTATCTTAAAGATCCATCGTTTTCATCTGATGTGTTCTACGGTCTTTATGCATATGACTTGAAATTTGGTAAACTGATCACATGTGTTACAGATAGGGCATGTCTGCAAAATAACTTTACTAAACTGACCATTTGGGCACAGGAGAATAATATGCTGATAAATATATCAAAAACTAAGCATATAAGATTTGGGAGACATAAACCGAAAGGTGAATATTTACTAAAGCACACATTGATTGAAACTGTAGTTTCATTTATGGTCATGGAAATATGATTACACCCAGCTTTGAGTTTTTCTAATAATATCAAACAATTGGTTAATGATAGTTATAGAAGTACAGGTTGTACACAAATATTTATAAAGTCATAAAAAAAGGAAATCAGAAATGATGAAGACATTGTTTGTTAGTTACATTAGACCAAAACATGAGTATGGAATAACAATACGGAAACCTTATAAGAAAACAAGCATGAGTAAACTGGAAAGAGTACAGTGGAAATATACCAAGGGCATCCACGAATGTGAAAATTGAAGTTACTATGAAAGACTAAAATGTTTGAACTTGTATGTGTCTTATACAGATATTGAAGAACAGACCCAGTTCAGATATGTGGGGCATTTAGAGACAACTACATCTGGAAATGTTTGGGGTTATCAAAAAATAAGAGAGAATCATGAGACAACCACTGTAGAAGATTCTATAGGAATGAGAAGTGTGCTAACTGGTTCTCTGAGAGAGCAGCTGATGCATGGAATGGATTATCAAATTACATTAAAGGAAGCACTAGTTTAGATATTTTTAAGAACAGCCTGGACACTTATTATGGGAACAACTGTTCTGGTATATTAGCAGGTTAGACTGGTATTAATGCTGTGCTTGAAATGTTTGTATGTATATATGTGTATGTATGTAGATAGATGCATACATAGTATATAAAGTCACTGAGGTACCATATAGATCCATTTTATAATATTTAGTGTATTAAAATATGCTGCTGTTATTGTTTAGCAGCATCAAATGAATGGCAATTAACCTGCACTGCATTTTGAAAACGAACCTGTTTTAGCTAGCCACCTCCAAGACCCCTGACCACTACCAAGTAATGGATTAGAATCTCAGCTGAAATTTAGTGCCATATCACAGTCACATCTTATGCCATATACATGTGTTTGTATAATGATGGTGGTGTGAAGTTAAAGGCCTCAAACTACTTACATGGCATTTACTTTTCCCTAGCACATGCTGTTACTGAATAAGGTTTCATCTGCCAAAGAAGACTGAGATTCTGTAGTCCAGTCACAAATGGCTGAAGTTGGATAGAACTTTTGAAATGTATATTTTTCTGTAGAAAGTTTACCCCCTGCACCATCCTTGTAGGGAGAGATCACCCCTAATCCCTCCGTTCATCCTCCCCCCTATACTTAACTTTGAGGTTATCCAACCTCAGAAAAAGTTATAAAATACATCTTTTCAGTGCCCCTTCTGATCAGTCTTCTCAGATGAATGTCAATCACCATATCAGGCAGTGATTGGATGACCAGATACCATCATTATTCCACTTATATGTACAGCTTGAACTACATTTCATGCTTTTAAATGAATTCTGATTGGTGCTTTACTGATTTAAATGAATTCTGATTGGTGCTTTACTGATTTTTTTTTAAATGTACTTGCTTTTTTGTCAGTGTAATCAGAAAATCACAATATGACCTATGAGGTGTGAAGCCTCAAGACCAAGATTAAAGAAATGAGCTTCCTGCCATCACCAGCAAAATAAAGAACAAATACATTTTATTATTTTGTCTATTTGTTTGTGGCATAAAGCATAAGATGTATTACCTTCTCTCATATAGCAATTAGGCCACTGGGCATGCAAGTGATGGCAATATGAGACCCATAATCTTCAGCTTTGAGCATTATCCCAGCTACAAACAACAAAACATACATGGGCAGGAGGTTGGCATAATTGTTAAGGGTTTTACCATACAAACACAAGGTGCAGCATTTGATTCTCACTTGGGGTAAGTAGCTAGCCTAGTACTAAACTATAAACTTCATGATAATTATTCAGTCTTGCAATATATTTGAAAGAAAATTCTCCATAAAACACAAGAGGGAAGATGACAATTTTAAGATTCTACCAATATGTCAAAGATGCTGTATAATTAATTTCTTCTTGTTCTCCTTGGGATTGTATTTTGAGATAGTTACATTCAGTATTTTTGAAAAATGATGTCCTTTAAAAAATATCAAAACTCTACCCTGTTCTAGACAGCCAACAGCCAAAGGAGTCTGCCACTCTCTGAAGGCTTATCTCTGTACTCACTATCCTTCAAGCTGTTTTATACCCCATGAGCCAACAATTCACTACCTCTGAAAAAAAATTACATTCAGCCATATATTATTTCAAAGAAAAACTCTACACACAGACTTGGCTGCTGACAGTCTTAAGAGTCCAACTTCTTCAGGAAAATCTTGATGAGAATGTGGCCTTTGGTAGCTCAGAATGCTGGTACAATGCAGTGGCCACACAATACGTTAGCAACTGTGCAACATTTCCTTAAAAATACATGCTAATAGCATGGATGCATTGGGCTTATTGAATTAAGAAATTCATTTCTGAGTAACCGCAGATGGCTAAAATTCAATTCTGTTGTGCTTCCTGTAAAGTAAGTATGGCCATCATAGTTCTCAACTTTTAGCAGAAAAATCTGGACAAAGCCAAACATAATAGGTGGGGACAAAGCCTCAAAAATAAGGACACTTTTTAAATATTACACTTATAAACTTAGAAAGTTGCTAGAATAAAAGGTCTTGTGTTAACGTGCATTTTCTGTAGGATATGAAGTCTGAAACACAAATGACTGTCATTATTAAGTGAATTCATTCATCAATGATTTGTCACAAAAATCCAGAAAATGACAACTTTTATGAGAAATAGACCAAAAATATGAGGCAAAAATCTGGACGTTCTGTGAAAATCTGTACAGGTGAAAGGTATGATGGCCCTATGTCTTCATAATGAATAGAATAAAATGAAACAGTACATTCATTCTGCAATGACAGAGCATGTCAGCATGATGTCTGTTACATGATGTGTTTTATATTTCTTCATAAATCATGAAACTAATTTTACCAGCTGGAACTACTTGGCCGTGGGCCCAAAATTTTCCATTCAGTGCCATATATTTCTATTGGAAATTGCTCACCTGTCAATAAACACTGTAGTGATACTGCTTTGTACTTATAAAGGCCCATCATCAGTTTTCATGTTGTTGCCTTTGCAAGTTTCTTTGGCTACCACTCAAAGATGACAATCCTGTTAAAGGATAAACTTTATTAAAGGGCTACATAATTAATATTGGACAGTACTTTACCTTAACAGTAATAGCTGTTTTTTTAATTAATTGACTTCTATAATTAGTCAAATACTATAATGTTAAATGAGTGAGACTAGGGAGCTGTGGAGGTAAGGAAGTTTCACCTTACCCTTATAGCTGAAGGATCTTGCAGCTAGTAATTTGCGGAATTTGGAGATATTGGGGTTGTTAGGAGGCTTTCCTTCCTCTGGCATGAAATTATGCCCATGTTGATAATGTTGTTTCATGACTTAACAAATATGATCATTTTCAGTGTGATGTTCCTCAGTGAGAGTTTTACATATATATATTTATATATGTATATCTATATATATATATATATATATATATATACATATAAACATTTATGTGGTGAATTGTAGCATGCATATTGGTATGAAACTGCTGAGAGCTTGTTCTGATCCATGGCACTATGCGAGCCATCCGTAAGAAACTTTTGCATCAGTATACTGTACTTTTTCTGTGTTTGTCAGGGAAATCAGAGGATGACAGCAGACTTAACACTTAAATACTGACGTGTCACAGGAAGCATACTTTTTCTTTGGCTGATAAATGTTGTTGTGCCTCTAGTTCCAGTACCGATGAAGTATCTCAGAAGTATTTAGACCACTAGCATTTAATGGCAGATACACAATTATGCATTATCAAGTTTACAATTGTGCATTTGGAGTCTGTGAGGCTATGCAGAAAAACTGGGACACACTAGTTTCAGTTGTTCAAATATGAGTGAGGCCAAAGTTTCTGAAGTCACAATGTTTTGCAAAGCCATTTTTCACTGCATGCAAAGTATGTGATGCTCTGTTAGTAAATTCATTATCTCATTCTACACAATACACTGATGTGGCTTAATAACTTCAACTTTAGTCTATTGGAAAATTTGGGGGGAATGCCATTGGGATAACTCTAAACACGTGAAAGAAAAGAACCCTCCAAATACGACAGTACAGCAGTTCTGTGTACTTCAAGCAAAGACCCCCCCCCCCCCCATCTGATGAAATATCTGTTAAATACATAGTGATAGTGAAAACTCTCATCAAACTGTATACAACTTGCAGAGGGCCAAGAAGGGGCTCTGCTTGACATGTATGGGCAGTCTGTTCCAGAGTATGGGGAGTCTCTGGGTCAGGAACCTATCCCTCCAGCATGTTTTGTTCATTGTGATGACAAGGTTTAGATCCCTGGAGCATGTGGCTCTGAGGGATTTTTTTAAGTGAAGCATGTCCAACAGCTCAGGGTTTGACATGGCCTTGTATGTTAAGCAGAGATCACCTCTGAGTAGATGATATGCCACAGAGTATAGTTGGAGTTTTTTTAGACGGTCAGCATAGGGCATCTGCTTTAGGCCTGTGATTCTTTTAGTGAGGTATTTCTGAGACCTTTCCAGCTGTTGCAGATGTCTTGTGAGGTACATATCAAATGGGGTGTTGTACTCTATAATGGGTCTAATGAGGGATGAGTACAGTGGGACAATGACCTCCTTTTTTCTGGATGAAAAGCCATTAGTGATGAGGTGTGCCACATAGAAGGATTTCCTGACTGTTGTGGCAATGTGGTTATCGAAGGTGAGACCACTGTCCATCTGTGTCCCTAAGTCTCTCATCACACCTTTGGTGTTTATTGTACTGCCACCTATGTGGTAATTCATGCATACATGTTTTTTTCCCAAAGGGGATAACTATACATTTCTTGGCATTAAGCTTGAGCCCATGGCTCTGGCACCAAGCATCTGTTTTTGTAAGGCCCTTTTGTAGAATATCCACACCATTTGGGGATTCAGTAATGGCTCCCAGTTTGCAGTCATCTGCTAACTTTGTTAGCCAGAGTCCCTTAGTGTTGGCCTGTACTTCAGAGAAGTAGATGCCAAACAAGAGCGGTCCCAGGACTGAACCCTGAGGTACTCCACTTGTCACTTGTCTGGAGCTGGATTTGGAATTGGCTACTTTTATAGTGTGGGTTCTGTCAGTAAACCAGTTGGCAACCCATCGAGTGATGTAGGGATTTATGCCCAGCTTAGTAAGTTTCTCTATGATTACAGAGTGGGGGATGGTGTTGAAGGCCTTGGCGAGGTCCAGATAGGCTGTGTGGACCACCTTACCCTCGTCCACAGCTCTGGAGACTGATTTGAAGAAGTCAGTCAGGTTCAGGAGACAAGAGTGGCCCTTCATGAACCCAAACTGGGTGGGGTCCAGTGTTTGAAGGTTGCCAATGTCTTTGTTTATAAGTTCCATGATAATGAGTTCCATGCCCTTGCAGATCAGGCTCGTCAGACTGATGGGATGGTAGTTCCCAGGATCCAAGGTGGATCCCCCCTTGTGGAATGGGATAACTGTAGCTGTGCACCACTCAGTGGGCATGAAGCCTGAGGTGAGGCTATGATTAAACATGACACTTAGGTGAGGTGCCAGTCTATTATAGCAACAAGCAATATGCTGTTCCACATAGCTGTGGAAATATACATGTCAATTGCAGTGTCCAGATGCCATGAAAAAAATGCAAACTGGATACGAACAGCACCATGAAGACTGCATCCACATTTTTAGCTTTCCAGTAGATATTTCTGAGTTATGTGAAAACTTTAGGGATATTTCATTCTAGATCTCCACGCTTAATTATTATCAAAGAATGGAAAATTAAAATCAGTGCTGCCGATGGAATATCACCATATGTACTTTATTTAGCAGGCACTAAGATTTTGCATTTATCTTGCAGGCAACCTAAAACATACTTTTGGGACTGTCTTCACACTATTTCTAAGCTTCCTTGTTCATTTTTTTCTGTAAACAAAGTCAGTCTTTCAACTTATATTATACTTCCTATATATTTCTTAAGTGTTAGATTCTGGCTTTTTGCAACAACTGAATACTGGAGAAGAGAAATCATTTTCAGCTATATTTGGAATACATTTTGGTATATTCAGAAATCTGACCACTTTCCTATTGAACTATGTGGTAATTTTGCAAATACAATATTATTGCCACATACATCTTTTAAGATATTCCTACATACGTAGAAATATTAATGACAGAGGAATAACAATGAAAGATTTTTTGTTTCACCCAGGCAATTTATTTATAAGATGACAAAATGTTATGAAGGTGGCACAGTGCTGTACAATGATTAGGACCGCTGTCCCACAGTACTCGATCCCTATGTCTATATGGGTTTTCACTGAGTGCTCCAGTTCTCCCCTTTACCTTCCAATCACATACTAATAGGTGAATGGACCAGTCTCTGCATTGTACTTAGGTGTGTGTGCCAGTGTACCTAGGTGTGTGTTTGTATGTGTATGTGTGTGTGTGTGTGTGTGTGTGTGTGTGTGTGTGTGTGTGTGTGTGTGTGTGTGTGTGTGTGTGTGTGTGTGTGTGTATGTGTGTGTTTTTGCTTGTGCATGAGCACATGCTTTGATGGACTGACATCATACCTAAGAATAATTTTTTGCTTTATGCTCATGGATTTTGGGATATGAGCTTTCTCCCAATGACCCTGAGTAGGATAAGGAGATTATCAGAAAATAAATGAATGAATGAATGAATGAATATGATACCAAACAATTCACAGCATGTGATTGTCGACATTTGTATAATAATAATAAAAAATTCAATGTTTTTCATTTGCAAAAATTGAATAAAACAACATTAAGATAATTATCAGATTGTTTACCTCTTCAGTCAGATCTCTTATTCTGCTTTGGAGTTCTTCCACTTGAATGGACAGAGCTTTCTTCTCATTGAAAAGTCTGGAAATGTTATCCTGCAGCTCTTAAATAAAACAAATAGACCACTTATTTTACATACTATAATGTTAAGCTATAGTTAAAAAGAATGCAATATAATGCAGTTCAGCTGCTGAATAAACGAGGAAGCACAATACAGAATTTAATGTTTACTTCTAGTGGCATTTTGCTTCTGGGTAAGTTGCTGGCAACCAATGTAAATATAGGACTCTTATCACTTAGAGGGTGTTCACGAAAAGGGTGGGATAAGGTGGTTATGTCCCAATACTTTTCCCAGGATTATGGAGTGGAACCCATCAACCACAAAAGCACTGCCCTCTAGTGGAGGACAGAGGATAGTGTCTGTTATAAATAAAAATAATTACTTAGCCAGCCCCTGGCAATTCCTAAAGCTAAACATTTACAGGAACATGTATACCCTAGTAGCCTACTGAAGTACATTACACAAAGCGGTCTGGCTGGAATAGGGACAGAAGTAAAACAAGTGCTAGGGCAGCCGGAGAATGAAAAATAAACAAGTTTATACATATGCATACATATATACACACACACACACATATATATATATATATATATATATATATATATATATATATATATATATATATATACAGACACATATATGTAGAAAAAGATAAAAGAAAAATGTCATAAAACAAATGCATTACACTGTGTATGTCTGTGTGTGTAATTATATATATATGTATGGGTTACCTTCATTTCCCGACAACTCATTTGACTGAAACTCATTTCCCTGACAAGTAGTACTTGCAGTGCACTATAAGGCAAGTAAAAGGGATATGTCCTTTTCCCCACTGTAGTGCGACCCTGGAGTTAGTATATATAGTTGGGAGCCCTCCACCTAGTTTGGTTTTATATTCTCTGTTTTTTGTTTTATATTATTCAGTAAAACCAAACTAGGTGGGGGGGGGGGGCTGTGCCTCCCACCTCCCTAACTATATATACTAACTCCAGGGTTCCACTACAGTGGGGAAAAAGACATATCCCTTTTACTTGCCTTATAGTGCACTGCAAGTACTACTTGTCAGGGAAATGAGTTTTACAGGAAATGAATTTCAGTCAAATGAGCTGTCGGGGAAATGAAGGTAACCTTATATATATATTTATATATATATATACATGTATGTATATATAATACATAAACAAAAAAGTCCCATAACAAATAAACATAAAACCAAAGAAAGAAAGAAAAAAACTATCAAAAACTGAGTCACTTTTGTGAATAAAGCAGTTCCAAATTTCTCTTCATGAAGACATCATGAAAAATACATAAATTTTTCCTTAAACGCATAGAAGTGTTCCAGCCTGAGTAGCCAAGTGCTCTGGATTGTGCAGAATGCTCCGCATTTGTGATTCATTAAGCCCACTGTTCTGCTTCCACAGTGAACAGTCGTGGCTCCGCTTTGCGTTTTTTATCAAGTAAATTACATCTTCAAGAAAACTTTTATGAGTGAACTTTTTTGTGCTTAACTATGCAATTCTCCCTCCCATTACATGCTCAGTGCTGCCCTCCTTGCTGCCTACGTTCTTTCCAGAAAAATCTTGTAATTTGCTGGCTAAAAGAACACCCCCTTCTTTATTGCATACTCAGATGTCCAGGGAGGAGTTTTATTGGTTGTGAGGGGGCATCTTGGACTAATGAGCATAATACCAAGAGGCCTGTTGTACACTGTTATTAGGTAGCACCGGACAGCCCCAGTGAAAGGTAGTCCACTACTTATTGCACAATCTGGGGCACTTGGCTGCTAAGGAGTCTGCAAAGTGGAGACTGAAGCATTAGCTGTCCACGTATTTGATTTGGGTGCTCATATGTTTAATACTGTAACCAACAACATGATCTCAGCAGTTCTGCCTTATGTTTTGTAACCAGTTTAAAGGCTAGTTATTGCTAACCCATTTTTATGCATGCTGTATAAAGTGCATCATGTAACTTGCTAGTTAATGAACAGCTGGGGCATTAAAGGGTTATGGCCATGTGCATTAATAAACAATTGCACAAGACTGCCATGCAAATGAACTGCAACTGTAAGCCAAAGGTTAAAATGTTCTCCTTACAGAAATGATGTAGTACTGTGCTGATTTTGTCATTTCTTTTACATTCATATATATTTATTTATATATATATATATATATATATATATATATATATAATAGAAATATTCTCCTGTAAAGAGTTCTCTGACTGTTCATTACTGTTTGTAGCTTACTAATGTAGATAATATTTTCATGTAAGCTTAATTTCCTTCCTGTGAATAGTTTTTGACATCCTACTCAGTCACAAAAACACACCAGGTTTGTCAGTGCAACATTTTATTGACATAAGAACTATGCATATGACTCAAACAACTTAGTGTCAGTGTTTGGTTATTTATTTTTTTACTCACCTAACTTTGCTTACTTACTTATGTATTGACCAGTGTCCGATTTTAACTCCAGTGTTAGCTCTGTCCCTTTCAATCCCCTCCTAAAAGTGGTGACTTTTGGAGAGAAGATGGTGAATTACACTTAAATTGCAAGAATTAGAATTATAAATTTATTTCAGAAAATGTATATTAATTCATATTCTCTATTCTGTCAATGTCTCAGGTTAATAGCAATAATATTTTAAGTGGTCCTGATTATGTTTGGATTTGTCCCTGATTCATTGAAAGCCAGGCTGGTGACTTTTGGAGAAAAGGTGATGCGTTATGTTTAACAAATAATGACAAGGTATAAACTTTTTATTTCAGAAAGTGTGTATTAATTTACATTCTCTTAATTTGTCAATGCTCAAGGCAATGGTAGCAATATTTAAAAGTGTCCCTAATTATTTGTCCCTGATTCTGCTTTGATTTGTCCATCGATCAGTGTCTCTCCCTCTCTCACACAGACATACCCCCCAAACACACACACACACACACACACACACACACACACACACACACACACACACACACACACACACACACACACACACGCACACACACACACTTGCGCTTCAGAAAAATGCATGCTAACACAAGTCTTATTATTATTGCAACTTTGTTCATTTTTTCCAGAGGAATATGTTCCTGTTTTGAGCCTTTGTTTCCCCCTTTATTTTAGGTTTTATTGAGTTAACTGGATCTAAGAGGTGAGAGGCATGTAAACCTCCTGAATGCTGCTCTCACTCTTCACTCTTCACTCTCTGTCTCTCTCTCTCACAAACACCTCACTTTCATGCACGAAAGCACGCATTCACACACATGGATAGAAACATAAACACACACATGGAAACAAAAACATAGACACACACACACACACACACACACACACACACACACACACACACACACACAAACGCACACACACTTTTTTCTCTTATATTGTTTTACACTCGCTAAACAGCAAAAGCACTGCTTAGTAACTGTAAAATAACTTGATTGTTCTCACTTTCCCTCCCATGCATGCATACACTTACACACACAGACATAAACACATACATAGAAAGTTTCTTTCGATTTTCTTTTTTTTTTTTTTTTTTTTGCATTTTACACTTGCTAAACAGCAGAAGAGCTGCTTAGCAAGTGTAAAATAATGGTGGCCTTTATTTTTTTCTGTTCAAGATCCACTGCAGCTTGATATGCTGCCATGAAGCTGCGGACACATTTTTCAGCAGGCATTACTTGTAAATTAATACCCTGCTGGAGAACATTTTGTCCAGTCAGGTTAATACCCTGCTGGAGAACATTTTGTCCAGTAAGGGTACTGCTGTACAGTTCACCCATTCTCTAATGGACAATAACATTTAAGTATTTATCAATACTTAGAGTTCGACTTATCAGCCTGCCGGGTTACAAAACAAGTTTCTGGGATAGCTGACAATTTGTACTGTAGGAAAAAGGTACTTAGTCTGGGACTCATGGGTTTGCCACTCATCCAAAAACTTATTTCCTAAACTTACAGCAGAAAGCATTTCATTTAGCATGACCAGATCCCTTAATATTGTTTGTATACATGCATGCAAACACATAAACACACACACACACACACACACACACACACACACACACACACACACACACACACACACACACACACACACACACACACACATACACACACACACTTAAGCATACTTTATTTTATTATTTTCCATGAAGGGAGATTCCATCACTCCCCATCTTTGCACCAGTGCATTAATGTTCTGATTCTGACCTTGTAAGAAATAATAGACTTCACGCTTTTGGGATTTACATAAACATATAACACAAATCATACTGATTACATTAATTATCCATATTCATAAAATTTCCACAAACATTCACTTTCACATTATATGTACACTATATCACACACATTTCACCCTTGTTTTTTGTCAAAAAAAAAACATTCACACAAATCATTCACATATTTTCCAACATTTACAGCATTGGTTTTCACACATCAGATTCAATACACACACATACACACACAGACATGTTCATCTGTGCCCATCAGGAAACATTTTCACATCATACAGACATGCTTACACATCAACAAGTATGAGTACAATGTGGAAGAAACCAATCATTATAGCACATTATTTTTAAATATAGCACATTATTTTTTAACTGAGTTTAACTTCAGTTCTTAGACAGAGCCTCATTCTCCCTAAAGGATTCTCCTTATGTCACAGGTAGTTAGTAATCTACCAGTCCATTTCATTTCTTGCCATCCTCTGGGTTTTTCTCCATTGATGCTATAATATACTTTAACAAAAACGTGCACAACATAAGGTAATGACAATTATAGCACCATATGTTGTAGATAATTATATTTACTGATGACAGTCCCATGGAAATTTTTTGGTCTCACATTTGTGTGTGTTGTGTGCATTAACAATCATATCATTTAGGCGTTTCATTCAACTGAAACAATTCATGCTTCAGCTATTGTTAAATCATAGTTTAAACATCACCTACTTGTAGACCCCCCCCTAATTAATTATCAGAGCATATGCAAAGACTGTCCAGGCAATCATTCAGTCCATACAGTAACCAAGGAGACTCAATCCTCACCACTGGCAACACTGGGAGACATACATTGAGATGATGACAGGTACACACTCAGTATTTCCAGATGCAGCTCTCTGCATCAAGTGCAATTTCCTTTAAGAGTACACAGAGACTACAGTAAGTCCGGAGTTTGCTTCTTCCTCTTTCTCTAGACCCCCAGTACGACTCCCTACTGGCACAATTATAGAGTTGAGATCTTAGCTGAGTGACCAAGCCAAGACCTCCAGCACCCAATCATTCCAGACACTGCCTTGTGTCCCTACCCAAGTAGCTGTCACATCCACTCTTTGAGGTTTGAGTTACACACACAAACACACACACACACACACACACACACACACACACACACACAAACACACACACACACACACACACACACACACACACACACACACACACACACACAGGCATACACGCACACCTGGGAAAGGCTGGCACAGGTTTATTAGCTATGTCCCCTTCTGCCCACACTATAAGGTAGTTTCCCCTGGCACCAGTCACTCAATAAGAGCTACTTTAAGGCCCTTAACAAAGGGTGTCCAATCTTACTGTGCAATGTTATTATTGATACAAATGGTAGTTTGACCAAGAACAAGGCTATTAAGAGTGGCCTACACAATGTCAACAAATAAATATGCAAGTACTCTCAGAACATAAATATGTCTCTACACAGATCAGCCTCAGTGAAATGTTTAACTATATTTAATAATAAAGAATAAAAGAACAAGACAATACTAAATATATATGTACAGTGATATCAGAGTTCAAAATCACAGGCAATATTTAAAACAATATTGCAGGACAGTCTGAAATAAATAAGTAAAGAAACATATCTAAGCAAAACTTTGCTATATTCCTGACTATATCTAAAATAATTATACTGTTTCCTAGACTTACTTACTTCAGAGCAAGCAAGGCAGATGTGGTGAGTGGATCTTGATGTTGTCAGGTCAAAGACAAATACAGAATACTATCTCTCACTAAGAGATTTCCCAAATTAATGTCTCAAATATTACTGCTGGGGTAGCTTGCAGAATGACATAATTTCTTGTCATCTGTCATCCTAGGTGAAATACAACCATTGATGCAGTTGGTTGGCATTTAGCATCTACCTGTGAAAATACATACATAAGGGTTTTTCCTCAAATCTTGGTACTTCTTGGACATCATAAAACAATAAAACATTTGCAAGACAATGCAGAATGTTCCCTAGTTTTAAACATTGTGTCTCCTTGCTGCCATAAAGTAATTTAATTTCAGCTATTTTTCTGAAGTTAACCTCTTGTGTTCCAGTTTCCACTGTTAAAAAATAGTGTCTATGTCAATTCTTCGAACACTTAAAATTTTGAACGTTACATGGTTGAGACCAAACGTTCGAAATTTCAAGTGTTCGAAGATTGACTCTCAATGTCACCGTATGGTGCAGATAGTGTGCATTTCCCTTTTCTGCACTGAAGTGCGGTCTTGGAGTTGGTATATATCAAACATCCAAATGTCGAACATTTTGTCTCGACCATGTAACGTTCGACATTTTGGATGTTCGAATATTTAATATAGACCCAAAAAATATACATTCAATAGTGTATGTACATTTCTGTTCCCTTTCAACAGGGCATGCTCTGGATCCATTTTTAAACAGCATTTTGTAAAATACCTCTTCAGCACACGTCTGTACAAACTATCTTATATGACATACAGTTCTAATACATTTGTAGCACAAGCATATGAATCATGTTGATATTCACAAACGACATGTAATTATTTACAAAATTCCAGACAGCTGGGCTGGGAGTATCTCCTTTCATGACATTTCCATCCCCCTCAAACACTCAAGCTAGTTTTTTAAGTTACCCTTGAAAAACATTGCTTGAGAGGGATGAGAGTATCTGAGAATACCTTACCTCATTCTCTGTGTTGAGATTCCAGCTGCCTTGGCATTGCTGATCCCAGTGCAGTGCTGTACTATCCTATCATATGCCGGCAACCCTAGGCTCTACCATAGTAATTTGGGATTTTGCTGGCTGGCTCCCTGTAGCTATAGATCCCACTCAGACTCCTCCTGCCTTATACTGCAAATACTTAACACCAGAGCCTCCCTATCATGGTAAGGTTTCATCATGTTAACATAGTACAGCTTGTGCCCCTGCCTCCTGCCTACCAGTTCTACCATGTAGTTAACATCACTGACCTTCCTTACCACCTTGAAGGGTCCCTCCCAAACTACCTGCAGCTTGTTGTATCTGACAGGAATGAGAACCATAACCTGCTGCCCTACAGCATACTCTCTAGCTCAAATTTTCCTGTCATACCAGACCGTTTCTGCTTCTGGGCTTCTGCCAGGCTCTCCTGGGCCAAGCCCATGAGTTCATAGGTTCATAGTTCATAGGTAGGTACAAGGCTATCTGCCCGAGGGCATTTATAAGCCTAGCCAGAGTGTGTCGGCTTTCACCACCCATTGATTAATTAACTGATCCTCTGTCAAGCAGAGCCAATGAAGTGATCCCAGGGGTGTATTTTCTGTTACCCATCCACTCGCCAAGGTTTCTCTTGAAAAGTGTTAGTGAGGGGCTCTGCCTGAAGTAATTTGGAATTTTGTTCCAAAGCATGAGGAGTCTCTGTGACAGGAATCTATCCCTCCAGCATGTTCTATTTATTGTTGTGGCGAGGTTTAGCTCACTAGAGCGCATGGCTCACAGTGACTTGGATTTCTTTAGGTGAAGCATGTCCATCAATTCTGAGTTGTACATGGCTTTGTAAGTCAGGCAGACATCACCTCTGAATAAGCGATATGCCACTGAGTACAGCCAGAGTTTTTTTCAGTCAGGCTGCATAGGACATATGTTTAAGGCCAGTAATCCTCTTGGTGAGGTACTTTTGTGGTCTTTCCAGCTGTTGGAAGTGTCTTGTGAGGTACATCCCAAATGGGGCATTGTACTCTATGATGGGTCTATTGAGTGATGAGTAGGGGGGAGGCACTATAACCTCTTTATTTCTAGATGTGAACCCTTTAGTAATTAGATGGGCCACATAGAAGGATTTCCTAACTACTTTGGCAATATGATTGTCAAAGGAGAGATTACTATCTACCTGGGTCCCCAGATCTCTTATCACCTGTTCTGTATTAATTGGGCTGCCACCTATGTGGTAATTCGTGGGTGTTTTTTTTTTTTTCCCAAATGGGATGACTATGCATTTTTTTGCATTTAGCTTGAGGCCATGACATTGACACCAGGTGTCCATCTCAGTAAGGCCCTTTTGGAGGATGACCGTGTCAGCCGGAGAGTCAGTTATGGCTCCCAGTTTGCAGTCATCAGTGAACTTGGTTAGCCATAGTCCTCCTGTGCTTGCTTGTACTTCTGATATGAAGTATATGCCGAACAGTAGGGGTCCCAGGACCGAGCCTTGCGGGACACCACTTGTGACTGGTTTAGAGTCGGACCTGGAGCCCGCTATTCTTACTATGTGAGTTCTGTCTGTAAGCCAGTTGGCAACCCATCTCATGACGCAGGGGTTTATGTTCAGGCTGGTGAGTTTTTCTATAATACCCGAGTGGGGAAAGTTGTCGAAAGCCTTGGCGAGGTCAAGGTAGGCTGTGTGAACCACCTTTCCATCGTCTGTGGCCTTTGTGACTGTTGCAAAGAAGTCAACCAGGTTTAGTAGGCATGATCTGCCCTTAACAAAGCTGGGTCAGGTCAAGTGTTTGGAGGTTTCTAATGTCTTTGTTAATGAGCTCCATGATGATGCACTCCATAGCCCTGCAGACCAGGCTAGTCAGGCTTATGGGGTGATAGTTACCAGGGTCAGTTGTGGCCCCTCCTTTGTGGAGAGGAATAAACGTTGCTGTGTGCCATTCTATTAAGCCTGTGGAGAGGCTGATGTTGAACAGCGTGTTTAGGTGGGGGGTTAGTTTGTTCTGTAGTTTGTGCTAGACGCAGCCTGGGACACCATCTGGTCCCATTGATGCTGTGTTTTTGGCCTTTGAAAGGGCTGTTTTCACCCGTGCATCTGTGATTTTTGGAACACTACACTTTTCCGGTATTGTTGTGGGTCCTTTTGGAGGTGAGAGGGGGGTGAAGTTTGCACTGAATCTATCTGCCAGGATGTTGGCAATATCAGTAGATTCAGTATATTTTGTGCTATTTTGCACTAGTTCAGTGCATCTCTGCGAGTTGCCACTTAGATTCTTAACATAGCTAAAGAAGGCTTTATGGTTATCTTTTGAATCCTTGGCTATTTTTCTTTCGAAGTTAGCCGTGGATGATTTCATGAGGGACCTTAGTTTTTTACTGATACTGATCAGGGATGTCTTTCCTTCTTGGGATTTGCTTTTTTTCTGAACTAGTTTCCTCCTTCTATTGTATAGCCTGTTTATTGCAGGGGTCCACCAAACTGGTTTCCTTCTCTTAGAGGAGTGAGTCTTGGTTTTGCTAGGGATGGCATAATCCATGCATCCTTGTAGGTGCTCAAAGAGTGCATTTGTAAAGGTTTCTGCATCTTGGGCAGCATTATCCTTTAGCGTGGGGGCTGTGAAACTTACCACCTCTGTCTTAAGTAAGGTGAAGTTTGTTTTAGAAAAGTCTTTTACTGTGGTTTCCTTAGTTGGGGGGTAGTGGTGGGGTGTGGACATCCAGAGTGATTAGTTTATGGTCTGATATCACCAGTGAAGGGTTGACCTCCGGTGTGGAACACCTGTCACCCATGTTGGTGATGACCAGGTCCAATATGTTTTCACCTCTGATAGGGGAGTTTACCAGCTGATCCAGGGTGTTTGAGTTGCTGAATTCCAGGAAGCACTGGGCCTGGGAATTTGTACCCGAGTAGTTTTCCCAGTGAATGGTAGGGTAATTGAAATCGCCCAATATCAGGGTGTTTGGTAGGACGTTCATATTTTCCAGTGTCTCTAGAAAGGTGGAGTGGTGGTCCTGGGTCATAAAGGGTGATCTGTAGCAGGCCACAATTTGCATTGCAGATTTGCTTGATGTTAGTTACACATGGATGATCTCAGAGTTATCATGCTGTGCCACTAACCTGGAGGTGTAGGTATCCTTGATGAATATGGATACACCCCCTCCTTTTGTGTTTCGTCCGTGTTCTGTGGCCGAAACGTTTGGTATGAGTTGTAGCCCAGTAGTGCTGGGGTGCTGTCTGGCGCCTTGAACCAGGTTTCAGTTACTGCACAGATGTCGATGTTCTCCATACTGAGGAGTGCTTTGAGCGAGAGCATTTTGAGATTTAAACTCCGGACATTGAGTAGCATAACCCTCAGTTTTTTTGTTAATTGTGCTGTTTACGGAGGTGGGTTTGACTTTTGAGCCTTGCCTAAAAAAGGGACTATGGGGGCAGCAAGAGCCTTGGCCAGTATTCGAAAGCCTAGGGGTGACAGGTGCAAGCCGTCTCTTGCGAAGCAACGTGGCTTGTCGAGCATGTCGTCCCAGGCTGACAGACATTGGATCCCCTTTGAATGACACCAAAAGCTTAGCCAATTGCTGAAATTGATAATTTTTTCTTTATACTGGGGTATCATACTTGGTAAGGGCAGGATGCTATTCAGGGTCAGGGTCATACCAGCCTGGGCTACATGATCAGAGAGCTCTTCCATGTCTCTTTTCATGTAGTCCAGGGAGGTATGTCTCAGGTCATTCACACCAACATGAACAATGACAGAGTCATATTTATACTTATTCTGGAGTGACCTAAGTGCTTGTGTTATGTGGCGGATTCTAGCTCCAGACAGGCAGCTAACAATAACCTTCTACTTGTTCATCCTAGTGAGTGGGACATCAGTGTACCTGACTATAGAGTCACCTATTATTAGTGTGTTAGGTATGTTATTTCGCCTTAAGGGCTGTGATTGTGCGGCACACTGACTTTTTTTTATGTGTTGTCTGGTTTGTGACGTGAATTGCAGGTTGTTTGGGTGTCTGCTTTGGAGGTATCTGATGCTTTTGCAGGTTTTTATTTAGAGCCTCCGATTTTGTGTATTTATGTGTATTTTTTGCCAGTGCTGTTTTAGTAGGTCTGTGTGCGGCTGGAGTTGTGGTGCAAGTGGTAACCTTCTCCTCTTGACTGTCTGTTCCAGTCTTGGGTGGAGACAGCTTTAGCTTCCAGTTTGGCTGTATAATTGCATCTCTCGCATATGTTAGTGTTTTGTGGTAGGAGGAGAGGGTTGTCTGTGTACATGAGGCAGTTGTAACATTGCCTTAGGATACCCATATTCAGCAGCTGGACTGGAGAGTGCACCTGAAGTTGCCCTTTGGTCATGCCTGAATAGTAAGGTGAGCTGCTTAATCGCTTGGTTGTTGAGGGGTGAATAAAGAGCCTTGCCCTGCTGGGCAATCAGTGTCACGGTATATTAGTGTTTGCTATTAGGTCTAAGCAAGTGCTGTGCTGTAAGATGCTTTTTGAGTGCTTCGGTTGAGAGTTAGACTAGTTTCAAGGGAAAAACTGAAGAGGAGACTTAGTGGAGCCGGGAATAATTTAACCGTAGCTAACTGGCACTGCCCGGTGTGCAAAACCGTGTAAACACGGTTTTTATAGTAGGGAAATGAAAGAAATAGAAATTAGCCCAAAATGGTCAATAAACTACTAACTTCTGGGCTGGAACCACTCCTCCAGGGACAGATAGGTTGCTCAAAGCTCCCCTCTCTCACAGTTCCCTGAGCCTTGTCCTAAGGTTTAGGACATATGCCACAACAAGACTCCTTGTTGGGTTCACACTCACCCTCCCACTCATCACGAATTAAATCTAGGGGTGCCCTCACCCTATGCCCATACAGTAACTCAAAGGGTGAAAAATGTTCATAGATAGGTACTAGGCTATTGGCCCTAGGGCCTATATAAGCCTAGCCAAAGGTACCCTGGCTTTCGTCACCCAAGAAAATTATTTTCCTGTGCCACTGTCGAGCAGAGCCACAGAAGTGATCCCCGGGGTGAATTTCCTATCTCCCACCCAATCATCAAGATTTTTCTTGAAGAGTGCTAATGAGGAGCTTTGTTTGATATAGATATGTAGTTTGTTCCAGAGTATGAGAAGCCTCTGGGACAGGAATCTATCTCTCCAGCATGTTCTGTTTATTGTGGTGATGAGGTTTAGGTCCCTAGAGCATGTAGCTCGTAGGGATTGGGATTTCTTTAAGCGGAGCATGTCTAAAAGCTCTGGGTTTGACATAGCTTTGTGTGTTAGGCAGAGATCGCCTCTGAGTAGGCGATATGCAACGGAGTAAAGCTGCAGTTTTTTTAGACGGTCTGCATAGGGCATCTCTTTGAGGCTGGTAATCCTCTTTGTGAGGTATTTCTGTGGCCTTTCCAGTTGTTGTAGATGTCTTGTGAGGTACATACCAAAAGGGGCGTTGTACTCTATAATGCGTCTAATGAGTGATGAGTATAGGGGAACAATGACCTCTTTTTTCCCTGGATGAGAAACCTTTTGTGAGGAGGTGTGCCACGTAAAAGGATTTCCTGACTACTGTGGTGATATGATTATCATAGGAGAGACTACTATCCACCTGTGTCCAAAGGTCTGTTATCATACTTTCAATGTTAAGTGGACTACCACCTATGTGGTAGTTCATGGGTATAGAGTTTTTACCAAAGGGGATGACCATGCACTTTTTGGCATTGAGCTTGAGGGCATAGCTTTGACACCAGGCATCTGTCTCAGTGAGGCCCTTTTGTAGGATGTCCACATCATTAGGAGTTTAAATTATGGCTTCTAGTTTGCAGTCATCTGCGAACTTCATTAGCCAAAGACCTTCTGTGTTAGCCTGTACTTCAGAGAAGTAGATACCAAACAGGAGAGGACCCAGGACTGAACCCTGTGGTACTCCACTTGTCACTGGTCTGACGTTGGATTTGGAGTCTGCTACTTTCACGGTGCTGGTTCTGTCAGTGAGTCAGTTAGCAACCCATCTTGTGACATAGGGATTTATACCTAGTTTAGTGAGTTTATCTATAATTCCAGAGTGGGGGATAGTATAGAAAGCCTTGGAGTGATTTAGATAGGCTATGTGAACCAGCTTACCCTTGTCTACAGCTGTGGTGACTGCTTCAAAGAAGTCTATCAGGTTTAGGAGACATGAACTGCCTTTTACAAACCCGAACTGGGTGGGGTCCAGAGTTTGGAGATTGCCAATGTCTTTGTTTATAAGTTCCATGGTGATACATTCCATGGCCTTGCAGACCAGGCTCATCAAGCTAATGGGGTGGTAGTTCCCAGGGTCTGTGGTGGCTCCCCCTTTGTGGAGTGGGATAACCATCGCTATGTGCCATTCAGTGGGCACAAAGCCTGAGGTGAGGCTATGATTGAACATGGTATTTAGGTGGGGTGGCAGTTTGTTCTGTAGTTCATGTAGAACGCAGCCTGGGATGTTGTCAGGTCCCATGGATGCTGTGTTCTTGGCTTTGGAGAGTGTGTTTTTTTACCTGTGCAGCTGTGATTACAGGAACTTTGCATTCTTCCGGTATAGAGATGGGCCCTTTAGGGGGTGAGAGCGTGATAAAGTTAGCACTGAACCTATCTGCCAGGATGTTGGCAATATTAGTTTGTTCTGTATATTTAGTGTCATTGTGCTGTAACTCAGAGTAGATCTGAGTGTTGCCATTGAGATTCTTGACATAGCTATAGAATGCTTTGTGGTTGTCTTTAGAATCAGTGGCAATTTTGTTTTTGTAACTAGCTTTGGAGGATTTTATGAAGGATCTCAGCTTCTTACTGAGGCTGGCCAGGGAGTTCCTCCAATCATGGGATTGATTTTACTCTGTTTTGCAACAGTTTCTTTCTTCTGTTGTAGAGTTTGTTTATGGCAGGGGACCACCAGATTGGCTTCCTTTTTTGGAGGATAGCATCTTGGTTCTGTTAGGGATAGCACGATCCATGCACTCGTGTAAGTGCTTATAAAGTGCATTTCTGTAGGATTCAACAGTTGTACCTCTATTGTCCATCTGCATGGGTGTCGTGAAGTTTGCCACTTCTGTCTTGAAAAGTGTGAAGTTGGCTTTGGAGAAATGTTTTACGGTGGTTTCCTTAATGGGGGGTGGGGGTGGGATGTAGATCTCTAGGGTGATAAGCTTGTGGTTGGATCTGACCAATAAGGAATTGACCTCTGGTGTGGAATTTCAGAAAACATTGAGCAAAAGAGTTGGTACATGAGCAGTTTTCCTAGTTAATGGTGGGGTAGCAGATCCACTTTATGATTTAAGAGTCTGGAAGGGTTAGTGCTGCTCTCTGGAGGCAGTGCAGGATAGCCTGGTTGAATTATTTGCTGTAAATCACTTAAGAGATTTTAGATTGTGCTAGTTGTTATTGGCCAGGGGCCATTTTACTTGTTCACTGGTTATTTAAGCTTCTATAAAGGCATCTCTTTAGCACAAAGCCTGGCCCTGCAGAGCAGGTTTTAGCAGTGTCCTGTAGAGATGGAGGCACCTTGAATTAATATTTTCCATATAAAGCAACCCTTCAGACTTCATTTTTACTTGGTTGTGCAAAGAATAACTAGTTTGCATAGGGACAAGCACTGCTCCATGTGTTTTGGAGTGGATATTCCAATTACTACTCTATACTCCTACTGGTTACATAAAGAAGGCCAGTAACCATGGACATGAACTTTCATGCTATCTCAGCAGCCAGCATAACAGTTATGGGTGTCCTGAGGCAATTTAGCAATTCTTATGTTTACTGATAACCAACTTTCTTTAAACAAATTGACAAGATATGTGAAAGATGTATTTACACAATGTCGCTGGAAGCAAAGTTGTCACATACAAGCACTCATACTACTAACTAAGTTGTCAGAAATGCACACATTACACTCACAATACACAACATGGCTCAGACATAAAGGTGCTATGAATCTCACCCCTTTTGCTCTTCAAGAGAAGAGTAAAAAGAAAAGGTTGTCACTGTAATAAGCCATAAGTGATTGGCCTATTGCAGTTAGATCTATGCACTATACCCAGCAGAAAAAGAAAAAAAATGGGCATTCCTTGTATGGGCACAACAATCAGGTGACCAGATGCATGACACCTGTCTTCCCTCCAGTCCCTGCCATTCAGATCCCATTTCTGTGCCCTGTCCACAAACCTCCTTTTAACATATTTTATTAAAAAAAGGCATTTCTTCTTTTAAGCTGTAGCAAATTATTTGCTACAAATATAGCAAACAGTTGCTACAGTTTATACCTACCTGCACAGAACACTTTGGTGCTCAGGTCTGACTGCAAATTCAATAGCAGTTTTTAAAAGTCAGTATTACTTTAAACAGCAATTAATCAGTTTATTGCACCCCCAACACTTTGTGCCTGGGGCTGTTGCCCCTCTTGCCCCAACCTTGCAACGATACTGAGTGATGGTCAGTTGTCTATCAGGGGCCAGGATCCGCCAGATCATACATGCACACAGGTCACTGGACCACAAGTACAAGTACGATTCAGTCATAGTCCCTGTTGGTTTAAATGACCTGAGATGTACCTCCCTAGATTATATGAATGGAGACATGATTGAGCTCTCAGACAATGTGTTACGGGCTAGTATGTGCCTAGCATTGAGCAGTATTCTACGTTCACCAAGCAGGATGCCACAATATGAAGATGTTTCAAAGGTGATTCATTTTAATAATTGTCTTAGCTTCTGGTATCATTCCAAGGGTTCATGGGTTCATAGGATCATAGAAGAGTACTAGGCTAACTGCCCTTGTGGGCTATTTTAAACCTAGCCAATTACCCCAGGTGAGGATCAAACCCTGCTATTCGTGTCTGTAAGATAATCACCTCAACCATTATGCCAACCTCCCACCCTCCTCCTCCTCACCCCAGGGGGTGAAATATTTGTCAGCAATGGATGATAAGGTCAACAGACCACATTGTTTTGCCATGTATGGTCTGTACCTGTCCTCTCTAGGCTTTCAAATATCGGCTAGAACATTTGTCTTCCCCTTCATGCCTTTTTTAGATAATGCCAAAGTGACAAACCTCACAACATAGCAAAACCAAACCAAGGGAATCTAAAAGTGTTACTACTGAATGCCAAGAGTCTTAAGAGGAAACTCCATTTCCTCCAAGTTCCCCACACCCTGGAGAATGAAGACGTTTGTGCAGCTACATCTGTGCAAACATGGTTTAATGCCATGGATAGCACCCCGGCAGTGCAGGGTTGCAGTTCCTTCCACATATTTAGGCCAACTATACCACAAGCAAGGACTAAAGGTGAAGGTGTCTCAATCTACATCAATAACAAACTCACCTCAAAGCTGCTCAAACAGGACATCATGCCTAAGCTTCTCCATGTCCAAATTATCATATCCTTGCAAGCAACAGGTCACCCTCTGTGATCCAGGATACCTGCAACTCATACATAACCTTGCTGGAGACACTCACTACTTTATGAGAAACATGGGAGAAAGGAGCATCCCCCCCCTCTCTCCAGTTTAATGTCCTCTCTGGTAAGGTTGGACCATAAAGTTGTCACCTTTGAAATAAAAATAAAATTCAGGGACCCAGCTAACCCTGTAACACTTAAGAACTATTCTAAGGTGAACTTCCTATTATTAACTGATAGCCTGGCAAAATTTTAATTCCCCCCCCCCCAAACCTTGAGAACACAGTTGCCTCTGCAGATTTTTTTCACAGAAATTCTGTGTGATTATGATAATGGATGCACAGAGACAGCTGCGCCTACCAGGAATAAACTCAGAATAAACTTAAAAACAAACCACTCTGGTGGACTCCAAACAGCAATAAGCTATACAACAAAAGGAAGAAAGTGAAATCAAAAATTAAGTAGTGCAGCACCCATCAGGGTAAAAATATTTCTCCTTAGTCTAACCAAACAACTCAGAGGGCAAATCAATTCTACCAAAGCAAATTATGAGGTAAAAATAGCCTTCCAGGCCAAGGACAACCATAAGGCTTTCTCAAAGGCAGCACACAATAGTGTGCTGAATTAATTGTAAATGGAGCCCCTGTACATGGATCCAGAAGAATTAACACATCAAATGGCTAACAAATTCAGCTCTAATTATAGCCCCTCTTCCCCCCGGCTACTCCCTCAGGAAATACCATCAAACATACCCCACCCAACTATCACTAGGGAGCAGGTCTCCAAGGCCACCAACAGGGATTGATAATATCATAGGATGTCTCCTAAAAATAGCATGAAACATGACATACCAGAACCACTGGGGTCACTATTTAACTATAGCCTCCTGACAGGCTTTGTCCCATCTCAATGGAGAACTGTAATGGTCATTCCTCTGCATAAGTGTGGGCCTGTAGAGGAGCCTGGTAACTACAGACCCATAAGTCTGACTAGTCTAAAGACCCATAAGTCATGGAAATAATTATTATGAAAATCATTAATAATGGCATAGAAAACTTTCAGACACTGGATCCAACCCAGTCTGATTTTATTAAGGGAAGATCATGCCTACTGTACCGGTGGTCTTCTTCAAAAAGGTCACAAAGGCAATGGATGAGGGCAGAATGGTGCACACTGCCTACCTGGGGTTGGCTAAGGCACTTGATACAATACCCCACTCAGGCATTGTAAACAATTAGGTATAAACCCTTGTGTTATACACTGGATAGCCAGCTGGCACTTAAATAGGACCCAGGAAATTAGGATGGGGGCTCTACCTCCACAAATAGGTCTGTCACTAGTGGAGTCCCTCAAGCTTCAGTGCTGGGTCTGCAACTTTTTGGCAATTACTTCTTAGAAGTCAAGGCAAATGTCAAGGGCCTCTGACCAAGTCTCTAGATGTTTGCAAACCAGGACACGTCATAGAAATAGAATCCTCCAAGACTCTAATATCATATCCTCCAGGAACGGCTAACACAAATGACTGGTGCCAGAGATATAGTTTAAAACTCAATGTCAAGAAATGCATCATAGTGCACTTTGGAAAATCAGCTACTCCAAGAAACTACCTCATTGATAATACACCCCTAAGAGTAGACCGAGTAGTCAAGGATTTGAGTACATATATAGATAGTAACCTGGCTTTTGGCCAATGTGTGTCTAAGTTAAGAAGGAAATTGTTCTATGTTACTCAACTTATATGTAATGGCATGGCATCTAGGCACTGGAAAATCATCTTTCCATTGTATATGCTCACATTAGACCCAAAATAGACTACAACGTCCCCTTAAGTATGTACCTGATGAGGCACATGCAACAAGTGTTACATCCCCAGAGGTTCCTTACAAAAAATACAGGGAGTTAACAATATGTCCTATGCAACTGCCTCAAAGCCTCTAGCCCCATACTCTGTCTCTACAGACAGTTGAGGGGCAAGCTATGCCTGGTATACAAGGTATCATTGGAACTGACTCTGATGGACCTTTTGCATATCTACAAAAAGAATAACATCAGAACTACCTAATTTAAGGATTAAAACCTTGGTTGTGACATAAATAGGGCATGTTGGAGGGACAGGTGGGGTCTCAGAGAATATACAACTATAACCTAAGAATCAACCCTCATTTGCATACTAATATCCTGTCCATATAAAATATAATCTCATGGTACTCTGTCAGACAGCCTAAGTGGTCACTTATCAATCCACACTAGAGGGTACCAAAGTAATATCCCCAAAACACATAATAACAGCCTGGTAAGAAAACGTACTACTTTTTATGAAGACATTTTTTTAATATAATACATCTTAACTGGGAGTCACAAAAGACTCTCCCCATAGATAATGTTGTTTCTCTGAGTTTAACATAATCTTCCTAGATGTTTCAAACCTACTAGCTTCTATCAGAATAAGAAGAGTCAAAGCCAAACCTGCCCCATGGCTAACCTTAGCAACTAAAAAGCTGATGAAAGAAAGAGACAAAGCATGGAAGGTCTGGACAAAAAATAAAACAGCTCATACACTACTAGCATATAGACAACTAAGAAAGCTAACAAAACAACGTATCACCAAAGATAAGAAAACTTACTATTCAATCAATCAAAACATACACACTATTAATACAAAACAATTCTGGGCCTCAGTCAATAAATGTTAAATTCAGGACAAGCTATACAGCCAACGCCAAATACGCAGAAACAAAATTATACCATAGTCAACCAACACAATACCCACTTTATACAGGCAGTGCAGTCACTGACCAGCCCAGAAGACTAACTAAGCTCTGAAGATGCCTACTGAATCAAATAACCTCCTTAAACATTTGTCCTTCCAATCAGTTCCCAAAAATACTATCAAAAATACCTCAAAAAATTAAAGCCTACTACAACTGTGAATATCTCAAAATGGCAGCTGAAACTATTGCATATCCACTTTCAATTCTGATACATTGATCCATATCTGAAAATAAAGACCCCCTCACTATGGAAAAAAACATTCATTATTCAACTCTAGAAGTAGAATTAATACTTACCTTTCATACTATTGGCCAATTGTCATTTTATCTCTCCTTACAAAGATATTAGAAAAATGTATTTATAAGTAGCGTATCAACTGTCTAGTAGATAACCAGTTTCTGTCTTCATCCCAACACATCTGCCCTCATCACATCATAACTACTGCTTTGATGAATTTTGTTAATACTCTCAACACCCACTGAAATACTGAAAACCTAATAACCACCACCATCCTAGTCTTATCAAAAGGTTTTGAAACTGTCATGCACCACAAGCTCTTATATTAACTCTTATCCTTAGGGCACAACAAGTCCTCATTGCAATGTTTCCATAGCTACCACTCAAACACAGAACACATAGTAAAATAGAAAATTATTTCTCCTCCTTGCCAGCAACTCTTGGTGTAACTAGGCCCCCTACTTTTCAACATATTAATCAATGGCCTATACACTTCTACAAAAAACAATACCCTAATTCAATATGCTGTTGACTAGACCTTAATCTGTTCTGCCAGATATCTCTTTAAACTCCAACACCTTGCGCAACAGTCATTCATATCTATTGAAATATAGCTAAATAATTCACAGCTACTTCCAAACCCTACAAAAAAAAAAAAAAAAACAACTAAATTACAGCTCTTCAAGCCAAAACACATCTCTACCAAAACAACAGCAGTCACTATCATCTCTGCAAACAATACTATGATAGAACAAGTAAACCACACAGAATTACTTAGTCTCATCATAGATGTCAGTTGAAGTGTATCACATGTGGTTAAAAAACTCATCAAAGCCTAGGTACATTATAGGGAAAAAATCTTGCTGCCACAGCCAGGAGATGCATACCTCTACTTTCTTATGGTCATCTCTCCTCTATGCTGCTCCAGTTTTCGCTTCAAACTTTGAGTATCACAATTGTCCATACTTGAGCAATGTTACAATAAAATAACCAGATTTGCACTAAACTACTAGCTCTTTCTCAGCTAACTACAATTCACAGACTTGTGTACAAGTCAGAAAATTGCCCAGCCCTTAACAACTTAATAAAACATTACTCCTCCAATAGAAATATATGCCCTAGAGAAAAATCACTAATCATTATAACCAAATCATCTAGTACTGCAGGTGACTATATTCAAACAGTGTAGCAAAACTAAGGAACCACATCCCATTACCACTAAAATCCATTCAGCAACAGGTAACACACTTGCCTTTTGTGCAAAAGGCTGTTGGTTCTATTTCCGTACTGGGTAGATCAATTGCTAACACTACAGTGCAGTATATGGAGGATGCTGCACTCCTGAGTGTTATCCTTCAATGAGATGTTAAGCAGAAGTACCATCTGCTTGAGTTGGTGTAGCTCAGATGGATGTAAAAGATCCCATGGTACATACTGAAAATAGTTGTGGAATTCCCTGATACTCTGGCCAAATTTCTCCTAGTATAAATACCACCTCCGGTCTCCACTAAAATAAACTATCAGACTAGTGGGACTAACCCAGTCAACAAAGGAAAAATAAATAAAAAAAGAATGCTGACTCATTCAAAGCACAACTAAAACTTCATCGATCAAATCAGTGGATCTGCTCCTTTACATCTCTAGGATAAGTGCAACTGTTATATCCAGCTTGTCATATTTTCAAGCCATTTCTTGTCTTTCAGAATCCTATAACACACAACCAGTCCTCACCTATGCCTGAATATTTTTAATAGCATCTCCCTGCTATATTCATTAATTTGTGACTATGCTCATCCCAACCTCTATACTTGTAATATAAACCTTATAAACCTTATATATATATATATATATATATATATATATATTTAAAATTGTCTCTGAACCTGCTTTACACCCCACCTTTTAACTACAATATCAACATTTTTTGCCCTACTTACTTCTTTCCCCACCTCACTTTCTTTAAATTTCTAAGCAATAATCACATGATCTATTATCAGTCTGACAAACCCACTAATACACTTCTTTAAATGCTCAATGTTCAACATCTACTAATGCAAAACTATCTTTCATGCTGTAATAGCTTCATAGGTTCATAGAAGATTACTAGGCTAACAGCCCTGTAGCCCTTGCAAGTCTAGCCATATTTATTCCAAGTTGCCCCAATTGTAAGTGGTTAGGTGAGTGAAGTTTGCAGAGATAATGGTCTATGGTAGTTAATACCAACTTCTTCTGTCCAAGAGGGACATGAGCACCACCCCAGAAGTGAATTTTGATTCACCCATCCATTGATCTAGGCTGTATTTGAAGAGGGCCAGGGAGTGGCACTGTTTCATATGAATTGAAAGCTTGTTCCAGAGAAGTTGCAGTTTATGGGAGATCTGTTTATCTGTCCAGTATAATCTGTTAATGTCAGAAGCTAGGTTAAGATCCCTGGAGTGAGTGACCCTCATGCAGTTTGATTTATGAATGTGTAGCATTTCCATCAGGGCCAGGTCAAAGACTACCCTGCAAGTCAGGCACAGATCACCCCTTAGCAACCTGTAGGAGACAGAATGCAGTGACCGGGCTTTCAGTCTTTCTGTGTAAGACTTGTTTTGTGTACTCTGCAATTTCTTGGTGAGAAACCTCTGTGGTCTCTCCAATTGTTGCAGGTGTCTGGAGAGGTACATGCAAAAGGGAGCATTGTACTCAATTATTGATCTGATGAGGGCCAAGTATAATGAAATTATAATATCCTTAGATCTAGATGTGATGCCTTTACTTATAAGATGTGCCACACAGAAGGATTTCCTTACTACTGTGGATACATGGTGGTCAAAGTTCAGATTATCAACCTGAGTACCTACATCACTTACCACTGGGTAAACACTTAGGGGTATGCTGTCTATAATGTAATTAAGAGGGATGTCAGCTTTCCCAAAGGGAATAACGATACATTTTTTGCATTTAGGTTTAATCCTTGACTTTGACACCAATCATTTCTCTGCATTAACCCTGTCTGCAGTATATTAACATTGTTGAGGACTCAATGATTGCTCCCAGTTTGCAATCATCAGTGAACTTAATCAGTCACAGGCTGTCCAAATTTGCCTGGACTTCTGAGAAATAAATTCCAAACAGTAAGGAGCCCAATGCAAAACCCTGTGGTATGCGACTGGTCTTGATAGAGGTGATGTCACTCACTTTGATAGTTTGTATCCTGATGGTGAAACAGTTGGCTACCCATCTGGTAATGTGGGTGTTAATTCCCAAATGGGAGAGTTTCTCCATAATACCTGAGGTGGAGGAGTAATTCCCAAATGGGAGAGTTTCTCCATAATACCTGAGTGGAGGAGTGTGTTAAATGGCTTGGCTAGGTCTGTATGCACTGTCCTTCCCTCATCCAGAACCTTGGTGACTTTCTCGAAGAAGTCAACCATGTTTAACAGGCATGATCTACCTTTAAAGAATTTGAACTGGGTTGGGTCCAGAGTTTGGAGATTATGTATGTCCTTGTTAATAAGGTCCATAATGATTCTTTCCATGGTCTTGCAGATGAGGCTAGTCAAGCTTATGGGCCTATGATTCCCAGAATCTGCTGATGGTCTGCCTCTGTGCAGAGAGATTACTGTTGCTGTCCTCCATTCATCCTGAACATAGCCAGTTCTCAGGCTCTGGTTAAACAGGAATCTAAGTGTGTCTATTAGGTCATGTTTTAAGTTGTTTAAAAGGCAACCTGGGATGCTGTCTAGTCCCATTGATGCCATGTGTTTGGCCTTGGAGAGTGCCAAGATGTCCTGCTTTCTTTAGATAATAGGCTGAGGAATGGTGGCAGGCGTACATTGGGGGATGACTGGAGGGGACAGGGGGTGAAGTTTATTCCAAATCTGTCAGCTAGCAGGTTGGCTACTACCTCTAGTTGAGTATGGATGGTGCCATCCACAGCCAGTTCAATGCATAGCTGTGTAGTCTCATTTAGATTTCAGACGTAGTTAAAGAATGTCTTGTGATTACCCTTGGATAGGGAGGCTATTTTTGCTTTGTAATAAGCTTTGGACTCAACAAGATCTCTAACTTGTTTGTTTAAGCCAAGGAGGGATTTCTTCCTCTGCTGAGCCAGTTCCCTCTTGTTCTTGGACATTATTTCTTTCTCTTGTTATATATCCTGTTTATACTAAGGGTTCACCAGGGTTGCTTTTTTTTTCAGAAGATCGGGTTTTAATCCAGTCAGGTACAGTCATTCTATACAACTGCTTAAGTGGTTATATATTATTGGTGTAAACCTCTGCATATGAGCCCATGTTATTAGCATTTGAAGGGGCTTTGAAACTTCTTATACCATCACTTAGTAGCAGGTAATTTATCTTTGAAAAATTCTTAAGGGTTTTTGAGCTTGATGGGGTATCTGGTCATACAATTACATCGAACGAGACTAATTTATGGTTTGATCTTATCAGGGAGGACATCACAGGGGGATACAATGCTCTCCAATGTTAGTGATTACTATTTATTAGGACATTTGAGCCTCTTGTGGGTGTGCTGACTAGCTGTTCAAGAGCATTTGCATTGACAAAATCCAAAAAACTCTGTTTGTGGTCATTAATGTTTCCCAGTCGATGGTAGGATAATTAAAATTACCCATGAGTAAGGTGTTGGACTGCATGACAAGTGACTCCAGTAAGTCCAGATATATGGTATACTTTTCCTGTTTCATGGTGGGGGACCTATAGCTAGATATGACGTAGCATTGCATATAGTTAATTGTACATGGAGTAGCTTAAAAGAGTCACACTGTTGGACCAGTCTCAAGGTGTATTTATCCTTAACAAAGATTTATTTATTTATTTTTAACATTTGTTAACTGAGTTAGTCTGGCTGGGCAGAAGTCCTTTTTCAGCAGAGACCCGAGGAGAAAAGGCCCAAATTCAAAATTACATTTGCTACAATGAAATACAAATTTATGGAAACATACAAGGAGAATATGATTCATCTTACATAAACTTTGAAAAAGACACTCTTAAAAACACATGGATTGAAATTATGTACAGTAACAGATTAGAGAAGAGGGAAAGACGGACATGTATGTGAAAAGGAAGGAGAGAAACAGGGAAGCAGGGAAATATAAGGTACAGAGTGGAGTCTAGTAAGGAGAATAGTAGGGAAAGGACAGAAAAATGGACATAAGATTTGAATATATGTCTTTAGACTGCCAACAAACTTTCATTGAAAGTAAATATGTTTAACAAGTTCATAGGAAGTTGTTCTCTAAAAAATCATTGAAGTATAGTGATCAGAAATAAAATAATTACATTTGCAATCATCTAAAATAACCATAAACTTTGCCTTTATATGGAGGGTTTAGCCCCACAACCCCAGAAATTAAATATACCAGTTCCATGGTCTCACAGCCTGTGATATAATGTGACCACTTGTATCAACATCAAAAATTACCAAAAAAGTAGCACATGATATATGCATGCCATGACCAAATCTAAGGTACCCATATATTTTATAAACACAGATGCACTTCTATGAAGGTGAAAAAATTCAGGCAATAAAGCCAAACCCCACTAGCTGTGGACATGCATGTTTCTGCCTTCTTATGGCATCATCAGCACAGCTTAAATGGAAGGTTTGGTTAACATTTAGTAACACCGGGTTGTTGTACTCAACTGATATCCATAAATCTTAGGGTGACTGCAAAATATCCCAACTAACGAAATAAAACAATGAGTGAAAAGGTCACAAAGAAAAAACAATCAATTAAAAAACACAAAAAGAAAAATCTAGAAAAGTTAGACTGTATGATTCCTTAAATGTCTTGTATTATAGGCAACATAGGATATATGCAAATTACCCTTTAAGCACATCACGTGTTTTAGCTAAATTGCAAAGCTGAATGCCCATGACTTTTTCTTTTAAGTCTATTTATGGACAAGTTCAGGCCAATAAAGCCATACCCCACTAACTATGGACATGCATGTTTATGTCTTCATGTAGCAGTATCATCAGCACAATGTATGTGGAAGGTTTAGCTAACAGTTGGAAAAACAGGGTTGTCATAGCCAACTGATACCCATAAACCTTAGGGTGACTGAAAAATATCTCAAAACTAACAAAATAAAACAATGAGTGAAAAGGTCACACAGAAAAAACAATTGGTTAAAAAAATGCAAAAAGAAAGATTGAGCAAGGCTAGACTTTCCACTATGTGATACCTTAAACCTCTTCTATTAGAGGCAACATGGGATATATGCAAATTACCATTTAAGGACATCAGGTGTTTCAACTAAATGGCAATTCTGAATATCCATGACTTTTTCTTTTAAGTCTATTTATGGACAAATTCAGGCCAATAAAGTAAAACCCCATTAGCTGTGGACATGCATGTTTCTGCCCTCTTATGGCATCATCAGCACAGCATAAGTGGAAGGTTTGGCTAATGTGTGTTTTGCACATGTTCAAGATAACTGCATATATAAAAGTCTACTAATGTTAATTGCACATATATTTTACTGTAGTATCTGCTCTCTGTGCCCAGGACTTACCCAGTTAACATATATATAAATAAATAAAACTACCACCCAAAGTGTTGATAAGAAGGGCAGACAGCAGTGGTAATTAGCTTCAGTTTTTAGTTACAACTAATGGTACTAGGAAACTCTTTGGTCAAAGGGGAAGATTATGCAATTAAAACATGAGATAGTTTCCAAATGGCTGGAAATAGCCTACTACATTTAGGCTGCATGTGTAATATGACTGGAAACTAATCATGGATAAAATGAAAATATAGATGGTAGTATTTGTTGATTATAAGAAAGAGAACATGTATACAAAAGATGATATTAAATTAAAAAAGAACTACTAGTCATTCTATTTGTTATTTTCCTTTTTCTATTGGTTATAGCAAAAGGGGGTGTGGTTAGAAGATTATAAGAGTAACGAGTGGGGGTTGGTAGAAATGGAGTGTAGAGTAAAGAACAAAGAGTAGCCAAGCGGGGTAAGATGAGCAGAGTCAGATCATCAATGAAAGCAATCAGTAGTCGAGGCTGGCAGTATCAACTCCATGCTAGTAAGTAAGACAACAGCGCTATTTGTCAAGCAAGAGAGCTGTGTAAAACGTAAGCAGTTAGCCATTCTTGTATCAACAGCTGATTGTAATGTGAAGAAGTATTTACTATAATTTTAATGCAAATTGTATTTCAAGGTATTGAGAGAACCATTGCTGTCTCCTGCTCATTGTAAAACACTGTAACAATTTTAAATGTCAGCAACTGAAAGAATGAATGCTGATATATGGAGACTGAATAGCTGAAAATCCAAATATATATATATATATATATATATATATATATATATATAGATATATAGATCTACTTTGATTCACCGAAAACTCATTTCACTGAATTTCAAAACACTCGCACCAAATCGCTGAAAGTTCAGATCACTGAAAACTCATTATACTGAATCACATTTCACTGAATGTAAGTACTGTTGGGCAAATAAAATGTATATGCCCTTTTCCCCATTGTAGTGTGATCCTGGTGTTAGTGTATATATATATATATATATATATATATATATATATATATATATATATATATATATATGGGTTCATATTAGACCGTCGACAACTGACTATGTCGACAAGTAGCCCTGCAGCACGAATTAAACGAAACCTCATAGCATCGAAATATTAAATAACCGACACTTACTCCATCGAGACGACTTCACCGACAATCCACTTTACCGACAACGCGCTACACCCACATCCCATATTACAGGTAAAGGGTATTAACATATGTTGAGTGGGGGATGTAGTTATAATGTCAGACTGAGTGACATAAGTTTATAAATACATCCCCTACCTCACATATGTTAATACCCGTTACCTGTAATACGCGATGTTGGTGTAGCGCGTTGTCGATGGAGTAAGTGTCGGTTATTTAAAATGTCGATGCTGTGAGGTTTCATTTAATTCGTGCTGCAGGGCTACTTGTTGACATAGTCAGTTGTCGACGTTCTAATATGAACCCATATATATATATATATATATATATATATATATATATATATATATCTATATATATATATATGTATGTCAGGGGGGTGTGGGGGGCACAGCCCCCACATGGGGGTGTATGGGTGGTGTAGGTTCCCACCTACTTTTATATTGTTAGCTTTCAGTGAAATGAGATTCATAAATATAAAAGCTAAGTAGGTGGGGGGCTACACCCCCACACATCCCGCACACCCCTTAACTATATATACTAACTCCAGGATCGCACTACAGTGGGGAAAAGGGCATATACGTTTTATTTGCCCAACAGTACTTAACATTCAGTGAAATGAGTTTTCAGTGATTTCTGCTTTAAGCAATTTTTTGAGGGTGAATTGAAATTCAGTGAAATGAGTTTTCAGTGAATCAAAGTAGACCCATACACACACATGTATGTATATATTTATATGTATATATATATATATATATATATATATATATATGTATATGTATATATATATATATATATATATATATATATATATATGTATATGTATATGTATATATATATATATATATATATATATATACTAATAAATTGCCATTATTTTAAATATTCCTTTTTCTCCATGGTATGGCTATCTCGAGTTGGTATATATCAGTTCAGAGAGTATGATGGACTTTCCCTCACATCGGGCTGGGGGGTGCAAGAGGGCAAACTGAATTTTAAAGGAAAAGAGTGATGCTTGATATTTGCTATTTTCTTACAATTTCAGCTCCTGGGGTATAACTTACAGACTAAGATGGGAATACTCTTTCTAGCAGTTTGGAATACTATCTATTTCTAAAAAAGGGAGAGCTTTACCTTATTCAGACAAGTACACTACAGCAGGGCAGTTCAACAGGCATTGGTTTCTTACTTAGCATCCATCTGTTAGCAAGTTCTACTTTATTTAAAATTAAATGGAAATAGTCCTAATGTACTGAAGTGTTTTTTTCAAAATGACGGGTTCTAAACCAACACTGGAAGAGATTTGAGGAGGTGGTAATCCCTGCATTCTTGAAATGAGGACCAGTAGAAACAAAAGGTAACCAGTTCCAGCTCTTATTCTGACTAGTGAATCAACCCACCTATTAATACAGTTAGTGTAGTCCCATATAAAGTTTTCTAATGTTAGAGTTGTCCTAAGTGTTAAAACATTAATATGTTAACCATGCAAATCCATGATGACCAGTCTCAGGAAAGATATACATTCAGCATAATAAAAAGAATGAATATACATTTTCATGTCTGTGACACACAACAATATAGCAAAAGCAACAAAATGTAGTTTGTCTCACTGTCTCAGTTGCTCAGCAGAAGTGCTAATAAAACACCGTAGTGAGCAGCATCCTTTCAGTCTTAAACATACAATAAAGGACTGTCTACAACTCACACCGTATAATATTGACTAGCTTTCACAAAAATGCCTAGTGTGACCACAGACTGCCTCCTGAAGATACAGCTCATAACAAGATGCAACCCAAGGTTCATTATAAAGACAGTGAACATTGATGGCTAATTAGCAAACCCGTTCAAACTGTAAGCAGGACCTGAAGCAAGAGGTGAGAACTTGCAGTTGCAACTAGGATCCAAATGAGAAAAATTGATGAGCACAGAAGCACACATCTCACTGAATGCACATGTGCTAAGATGTGAGAAGCTGGGAAAAGAAGGGTCCCTACAATGAATAAATCAGTTTACTGATCAAAAAAGGGTGTAAATTGGAGTATAGGACAAAAGGAAAAAAGGATCAGTGAGCAGAGAATAATAAAAAGGGAAACGTAAAAGGTAAGAATGGATATGGAGATAGGGAGGAAGGGAATGTATGGAAAGCTGAAGGTACAGCTAGGGGTTGAAGTTCAGTATTAGGGTCAAACTCACATACATATAACACAGACAAAGTCAGGGGATATGTTGACATACTGAGGCTAGGGGATCATAGCGGATTCAGAGAAATACAATCAAAGGAAGGACATGAGTGTTGGGGAGGAATGGACAACTAACAAAGCAGTGCAATGACTCACAATGGAAGTGAACACTGGGATGAGAACTTGAGTGTGTTCAGCCATCCATTATCTCACTACCTGTGCAATATCCAGGAGGAGAGGAGGCAGCCCCCTGACCATCCTTCCCCACCGGGCTCCGAGTTGTTGATGACAGTGGTAGGCAGTGATGCTACTCTACCAGCCACAAAAGGAGCCACAGAGAATGGCTAGGTCTGGTGGAGGATGGTAGATCTTAGCCATGTCACTAGCAGTATCATGTATAAAGTGGGAAAATAAATGGAAATAAATAAAATAACAAAGAAAATAGTCTTAAAAGAAAGGATATTAACAAAGAAAGATAAAAGAAAAATTTGCATAGTATAAATATAATTAATATGTGAAACATTTAATGAATTATATCATATGAGTATGTAAGTACAGCTGCATAAAACTACAATATGACAAGCTGCATGAGTGTATAACGTTAAATGATGTTATATTACAATGTATAGCCTGAACAGGGTGGGCATAGGTAACAGTCCTGTCATGTGTATCCGTAGCTATGAAATCTGTGGAAAGGAATACTAATCAGCTTATACACTGCTTGGACAATCTGGTGAGCCCATGCCCACCTCCTGTTCTGTACTTATCATTTTGTATAGCAATAATAGGCATACATGAAGCAACCTACAAATGTCACGCACAGACAGCCTGAATGACTGTATTACTCTTGCTGTGTATAGCATCTGAATTTCACTACAAATATCCTGTACATCTAAACATAGCCATTCTTACCTATCCAGAATGACACACAGGCATGCTGCTGTCAGGTAACTAATGTAATAATATATACTTTTAAGAAAAGTCTAATTACAGACAGAAATTAAATAATAAACATTCCTGATTCTTCCCTGTCTTCTGATACAGACAACATTCATGTATGGCCTACAGAGCTGTAAAATAATACCATTCATGCCTACAAGACACACTTTACTGTGCAGGAAAGCAATGTATGTGTAGACTGGACATATACCTACAATACATCTTTGGTATCCCTACTCTGAAGTCTTCTTCCGTAGGAAAAAGGTCAAGGTAGTACCTTCACAAATCACTAGAGTGGTGCCTGCACTGCTCATCAAAGTAGTGTATGCCAATGACATCAGACACTATTTTAGTAACCTATGCCAGGCATCCACCTTATACTGGGAACCCTCATATGAATCCCTATTCAGGTTCTCACACTGACATTCGACAGCAGACAGAGGAAGACTTTATACTCCTTGTTGCACCACTGGGCCTTCCTGTCACAATCAGTGCCTTTTTATGCCATAACCATTCACCAGGTGATGGTTATGCCTGTTGATTTTTTTTGGCATGTGTCAGGTAATATAGGGCACCTCATTAGCATGACCTGTGTGGGGATATAGATGATGCAGCATGGAAAATGTTGGCATGTCTGGGAGGTGTATAGATATGTAATATGGCAATAAATTTGTGTACTATGTTTGATATGTTTAACTACACTTGTATAAGAACAAATTTGCTGTTCAGTGTTTCCATTGATTACAAAAGTCATATATGTTGCAAGATGTAACTGTTGAGGTCATTGATCTGCCCACACATGCTCAGTTTGCTTCACAAGTACTCATACGAGGGTCTCAGTCTCATGCACTTGTATGAGAACGTGTGAAGCGAACTAAGCATGTGTGGGCAGATCAATGACCTCAACAGTTACAAAAGTCATATATGTTGCAAGATGTAACTGAGGTCATCGATCTGCCCGCACATTCTCAGTTTGCTTCACACGTGCTCATACGAGTGCATGAGACTGAGACCCTCTTAATGTGAATAGACCCACAGACGTCATGCATAAATATAGCAATTCAGTAACATTCATGAGTTAATGTTTAGTTAAAATAAGTTTTACACTCAAAAGGGTTGGATTTATAGGCTGTGTAGCCGCTCTGCCTCCAATAGTCTCCATGCACAACTAAAGATTACTAACTGGCAATCTCCCAGACTGCAATGCCAGATGCACAAACATTGTTCATCAGGATCTACATATCTTCCTTGTGAGTAAGGATGAACATTCTAACTTTGGACTTAGATGTTCTGTCTCCAGCAGGAATGTTTTCTGAAACTACATGGGAAATGTGCTGTTTTAAAGTGTACAGTAACTTTTGTAAGCTGCAACTGTATTAAAGTGTATTCATGTCAATTGTGCCAATCAAAAGGGGGTTACCTTGGGCCAAAAGGATGGTTGCAAATGAACACTTCAACAATAAAGTTCCACAGCATATAATTTTTGAGTGCATTGTTTTGCTAATGTGAAACTTAGTATGAATAAAATGTTATAGTCATCAAGTGCATATGCTGTTGTTGTTTGAAGCCAAGTACAGGTGGTTGTAAAGGCCTCAGTACAGGTAGGCCCTGGTGAGTTTAATTACATTCCTGTTCCTGTTCTCATATGTCTACTCCACTAACAGTGCTTGTAGAAAGTTTTTTTACGGTAATAGAGTATGGAGAAATACTTTCCCAAAGATAAAAGTGCTACATACAGCAACCTTATGCAGCATAGGTGTACAGAAACCATGGAGAAGATGGTGTTCCACCTTAGGTATGTGTACTTTGACTACTTGTCTGCAGCAACATTATGGATGGTTATGCAGTCCATACACATATAGGATGCTGTCACTGCTTTGGACAGTGACATCATGTAGAATACAAAACACAAATATATCTTTGTAGCTGTTTGCCACAATCTGCAGCTGGAACACTCAGTTTTTCTATCACTGGAGGAGGTACCTGCATTATGCCTACAGTCAGCCTACTTTTATTCAGATTAAATCACATACCTCTCAACAGTACAAGTTTTCACAGAATGTCCAGATTTTTGCCTCATATTTTTGGTGTGTTCCTCCTAACATCTGTTTCTTTCTGGCAAATAGCTCAGGATTGAAGTCATTAAATAATGACAAACATTTGAGTTTAATATTCCACATCCTTCAGAAAATTTGTTCTAACAACTTTCTAAGTTTGTAAGAGCAATATTTAAAATCCGTCCCTATTTGTCCCCCCATCATTTTAGTCTTTGTCCAGATTTTTTACTCTGAGGTTGAGAGGTATCCTTTTGATGCCCATTGAAACTGTGTGTATATGTACTCAGACAAGCCATCCATGCCAATCAAAAGCATGCCATGTGTAAGGTCAGTCACAGTCAGTAAGCACACAAATGATACTTAACAGTGCTGCTTTATTGGAGGGCATTGCCTGATGATGTCAGCTGTCATGTAGACTACTGGCCAACTTTTCTTCTAAGTGGGTGGGGCACAATCTACCAAAGCTGTATAATCAATGTCTATACATATATGTGTGTGTATGTGTTTATAAATATATATATATTTACACACACACACACACACACACACACACACACACACACACACACACACACACATATATATATATATATATATATGCCCTGGGGCAATTATAAGCCTAGCCCGATTCTGTATGGCTTACGCCACCCCTTGATTTGAGTATACTGTGCCCTTTTTAAGGTTTAGTTTACTGTGCCTCTGTCTAATAGTGACACGGGAGTAATCCCTGGGACAAACTTACGATCCCCCATCCACCTATCGAGATTCTTCTTGAAGAGATCAGTGAGGTGCTCTGCCTCACATAAACTGGAATTCTATTCCAGAGCGAAGGGAGCCTCTGGGTTATGAACCTGTCCCTCCAGCAAGTTCTATTTATTTCTGTGCTGAGGTTCAAATTCCTCGAGCGTGTGGCTCTAAGGGATTTAGATTTACTGAGGTGGAGCATGTCCATTAATTCTGGATTTGACATAGCTTTGTATGTCAGGCATAGATCGCCTCAAAGTAGGCGGTATGCAACTGAGTGGAGCTGGAGTTTTTTTAACCGAGCAGCATATGGCATCTGTTTGAGACCCTTGATCCTCTTGGTGAGATACTTTTGGGGTCTTTCCAATTGCTGCAGGTGTCTGGTAAGGTACATCCCAAAAGGGGCATTGTATTCTATGATGGGCCTGATGAGGGATGAATAAAGGGGCACGATTACCTCTCTTGATCTAGATGTGAAACCCTTTGTGATGAGGTGGGCTATGTAGAAGGTCTTTCTAACCACTTTGGCAATGTGGTTTTCAAAGGAGAGATTGCTATCAACTTGGGTCCCCAGGTCCCTAATAACTTTCTCTGTATTTAATGGGTTTCCGCCTATGTGGTAATTTGTGGGCACATTGTTTTTGCCAAAGGGTATGACTATACATTTTTTGGCATTTAGGTTTAAACCATGGCGCTGGCACCAGTTATCTGTCTCTGTGAGACCTTTTTGAAGGATGTTTGTGTCAGCTGGAGAGTCGATTATGGCGCCCAGTTTGCAGTCGTCTGTGAACTTGGTGAGCCATAGTCCTCTCACGTTTGCCTGTACCTCGGAAAAGTATATACCGAACAAGAGTGGTCCCAGGACAGAACCCTGTGGGACGCCACTTGTGACCGGTTTCGAGTCTGACATGGCTCCAGCAACTCTCACTCTGTGGGTTCTGTCTTTGAGCCAGTTTGAGACCCATCTTGTGACATAGGGGTTTACATTTAAGCTGGATAGCTTATCTATGATGCCCAAGTGGGGTATTGTGTCAAATGCCTTTGCAAGGTCCAGATAGGCTGTGTGGACTACCTTCCCTTCATCTATGGCTTTGGTGACTGTTTCGAAGAAGTCAACCAGGTTCAAAAAGCAGGATCTGCCCTTGACAAAGCCGAACTGGGTAGGATCTAGTGTCTGTGGGTCCCCAATGTCTTTGTTTATGAGCTCCATGATGATCCTCTCCATAGCCTTGCAGACTAAGCTAGTCAGGCTTATGGGGTGATAGTTTCCAGGGTCCGTAGAGGCTCCACCTTTGTGGAGTGGGACCACTGTTGCTGTACGCCATTCTGTGGGCACATATCCTGTAGTGAGGCTGAGATTGTATAGCTGTTTTATTTGAGGGATTAGTTCCTCTTGGAGTTCATGTAGGACGCAACCTGGGATGCCATCTGGTCCCATGGAAGCAGTGTTTTTTGCTTTAGAGAGGGCAGCCTTCACTTGAGCATCAGAGATGTTTGGGAGGCAGCCCTCTGCCGGGATAGATACTTGCACTTTTGGGGGGGAGGGGGTGGAGAAGTTTGCACTGAACCTGTCTGCCAGGATATTGGCGATGTCTGTGGATTCAGTGTATTTTTTGTCATTTAGAATCAACTCAGAACAAGTCTGGGAGTTGCATCCCAGGTTCCTAACATAACTGAAAAAAGCCTTATGATTGTCTTTGGCGTCCTGTGCAATTTTCCTCTCGAAGCTGGCCTTGGAGGATTTTATGAGGGATCGTAATTCTTTGCTAGTACTGATCAGAGATGCCTTCCCTATTAGGGATTTTGCTCTATCATGTAGTAGCTTCCTCCTTCTGTTGCACAGTTTATTTATGGCAGGGGTCCACCAGACTGGACGCCTGCCTTTGGATGATTGGGTCTTGGCTTTGTTTGGGATAGCATGATCCATGCATTCCTGGAGATGTCCGTAGAATGCGTTTATGTAGGATTCTGCAGTTTGGGCCATAGTTTCCACTGGCCCTGGGGCCTTGAAGGATTCCACTTCGGTTTTGAGAAGTGAGAAGTTCACTTTTGAGAAGTTTTTCACTGTGGTTTTCTGGGCTGGGGGTGGGGTCGGGATGTGGACATCCAGTGAAATTAATTTATGGTCTGATCTTACCAATGAGGGATATACTTCTGGTGTGGAGCATAGAGTCCCAATGTTGGTAATGATCAGGTCTAGTATGTTGTCCCCTCTTGTGGGAGTGGTGACTAGTTGTTCCATAGCATTTGAGTTTATAATTTCCAGGAACCTTTGGGCTAAGGTGCTGGGGCTTGAGTAGTGCTCCCAGTCAATGTTTGGGTAGTTGAAGTCACCCAATATAATGGTGTTCGGAGAGATCTTCATGTTCTCCAATGTTTTCAGGAAAGCAGAGTGGGATTCCTGATTTTGAGAGGGTGGTCTGCAGGTTGCTATAAACTGCAAAGCAGTCTTGTCCACTGTTAGTTGCACATGGATAGTCTCCGATACTTTGTGCAATGCCACTAACCTGGAGGTGTGGATATCCTTGATAAATATGGAAACTCTCCCTCTTTTTGTGGTTCGGTCCGGGTTTTGGGGCCGAAAAGCATGATATGAGGTATAGCCTGGTAGTGCTGGGGTGCTCTCTGGAGCCTTGAACCAGGTTTCTTTCACTGCACAGATATCGATGTTCTCCATACTAAGGAGAGCTTCGAGTGCGTGCATCTTGAGGTTAAGACTTCTGGCGTTAAGCAGCATTACCCTTAGTTTCTTGTTCCTTGTGCTGTCTATGGGGGTGGGTTTGACTTTTGAGCCTTGTCTAAAAAAGGCACTATGGGGGTGGCAAGAGCCTTTGCCAATATCCAAAAGCCCAGTGGTGACAGGTGCAAGCCATCCCTAGTGAAGCAACGTGGCTTGTCGATCATGTCATCCCAGGCTGACAGACACTGGATCCCCTTTGAATAACACCAAAATTTTAGCCAATTGTTAAAATCGATCATTTTGTCTTTGTACTGTGGCATCATTCTAGGTGAGGGTAAGATGCTGCTCAAGGTCAGGGTCATACCAGCCTGGGCTACATGATCAGAGAGCTCCTCTATGTCTCTTTTCATGTAGTCCAGGGAGGTACGTCTCAGGTCATTCACACCAGCATGTACAATGACTGAGTCATATTTGTATTTGCTTTGGAGTGACCTGAGTGCTTGTGTTATGTGGCGGATCCTAGCACCCGACAGGCAGCTCACCGTGACCTTCTCTTTATTCAGCCTGGTGAGCGGGACGTCAGTGTGTCTGACAATAGAGTCACCTATTACAAGAGTATCAGGTGTGTTATTCAGCCTTAAGGGCTGTGGCTGCTTGGCACACTGACTTTGTGGGCTATGTGTTGTGCGTGTTTTGTTTTGAAGTAGCGTTTGCTTGGATGTCTGCTTTGGAGGTCTCTGTTGCTTAGGTAGATTTTTATTTAGAGCCTCCAAGTATGTTTTTGTGTATTTATGTGTTTAGTTCGCTGATGTGTTGGGACTATGTGATACTGGAATTGTGTTGTGTGAGGTTACCTTCTCCTCCTGACTGGTTGCACCAGTTTTGAGATGAGAGAGCTCAGCCTCCAGTTTGGCTAAATAGTTGCATCTCTCACATATATTTGAACCTATTTGGAGGAGGAGAGGGTTGTCCGTGTACATGAAACAGTTGTAACATTGCCTGAAAATTCCCAGATTCACCAGCTGGACTGGAGAGGAAACCATTGACTGACCTTTGGACATGCTAGAGTAATATAGGGAAATTGAATTTAAGATGGACCAATAGAGGACAGGGTAATCGTAGAGAGTATAAGAGTAAGTAGTGCTTATGGTTTAATAGTGCTAACTTGTATGATTACTTAATTGGACCAGTGAAGGGCCTTAGAATGAGAATATGGTGTTTAAATTGAGAGATAGGTATACAGATAGATAGAGATATATTACATGCTCCTACCAGCAGCACACAAACTAGTATAGTGTATTATGGTGTGAGTTTATGAAATGTAGTGATGTATGTATCCACGCATAACTTTTTTTTCCCTCCAAGTGCAGGCCACAAAAAAGCAAGCTCTACCATGAAAAGAATGAGTTCTTTTTGCAGGCCCTCCAGCTCAATGGTTAGTAAATCATCAGACATGATAAATCTGACTAAGCCTGTTGTGGCCATGCATGGCTCTATGTGATTAGTGATATACATGCTGTTGGTGGCCAGGGCAGAGACTACAGTCAGGTCAGGCATAAGGCGACAGCCATGATACATGCTGCTATGGAGTGTGCTGCATACCTGGCACAGGATCTTCAGGTCAAAGGGAGGTGGTTCATCATCTGAATCACCATTAGTGAAGAAGGTGGAGATCCTTGCGATCCTTGCTTCTCTGCATGGGAGGTAGGGCTAAGTCATTCACAGTGGACTCCTAGACCTTACAGCAAAACTGCAGCAGGCTCCAAAAATCTCCACTGAGATGCCTTAGGTGTGTATCTGTTATGTATTAGGTTATTGCATATATAAATGTGTACTGTGCTACAATTCACTACATGTTTATCCATTTCTGTGTAAGGGCATTAGGGCTACAAGCTAGAAGGCAATCAGCACAAAGTACAGTCTATCATTACATTCTACCACTAAATGTAATAGTTAGCATTTATCAGCTGGGATTAAGGTAACTGTGATCGGTCTTACTTATTGTGGGTATTTTCCTTTGGTGTCTTCAAAGATGAGATTTATCTGGCTCCTCCAGCATGGACATACTGCTGCCTGATGAAAGAAATGACTCAGAATTCAAAATTGATGGCAATTGGAATCTGGTATGGTCAGGGGCACAAGGCCTGCGCTGGATACAGGAAATGTGGAATGTAAATCCTCACACCACTCAGTGGACATGTCCTCTGTGTCTGCAACCAACCCTAGAAACACAAGAATGCAATGGAGAACTGGAAGTCACAGACTGGTCAAGTTGGGAAAGGTTGCCTTCCCCTGTGATGCAGTCCTCCCTTGGTTGTCACCAGTCCCACTAAGGGACTTTCACCAACTAGCTGCCTCTGTATCCATGACCAGTAAATGTACACAGCCATCATAAAGGGACAGGCTAGCATTGCATCAATCTTTACTGAGATAGTATGTGTTTTACAGAATGTGTGAGTTGACCTGTATGACTGCATTTCTCATGTATGTGACCTGATGGACATGTTCCATAGGCAACTTGCATGACACAAGTCTCACTGTGTATACAGAATGTGTGTTAGATACATCTCCAGTGTGTGGAAGTGATTAGGGTCAGATGTGGACATTAAAGGGGGTGAGGAACTCATCCCATAGAAATGTCTGGTGTGGGCCATCTCTCACATTCACACAGCAGGACAGACATTTCCAATACCCACATCCATGTACATGCACAGAAATGGTAACCGTGCCACTTCCCTGCCCAGCAGACAACACTCAGTAGTAACAGTCAGATGTACCTTAGGCCACAACACCCCATCACCACATCAGACACAGCACTAGGTTGATAGCAGTCATATCATCAAGCACATCATTTCCTGTGGATGACAGTGGACACCATAATACCCAACTGTGCAAGTGATAATAACTGTACCCAGTCCTCTGTGCTTTGTTATTTGGCTCTGTCTGATGGATTGTCTGGCCTGGCACAGCCTGATTATAGGTTTGCATGCATTTACAATGTTCTGTACAGTCCTTTAAGATGGCCCATAGTTATAAGCCAGCTGTTGCTTCTTAGCCAGTGCCACAGCATTCTGCAGCCATCTTCAAATGTAATAGTACCTCTCTGCTGCTCGCTCTTACACAGCCTCCTCATCAGGCATGTCTTCCACTGTGTAGTATGACAGAATTTATTCCTCCTGCATGTGTACTCCATACTGCAACTTTTTCCTCAAAACTATGTTATGTAATTTATGTAACATAGCACATACAGAAAATGTTTTAGTACATTTACCAGGGTCATTACTGCAGGGCTCCACCAGATAATTAAAAATAGCAAAAACAAACCTTTAGCAGGCCAAACACATGCTTAGCAATGACCTGGGTTTGTGACAGGGCATTGGTGTAACCATTTTCTGCCTCTTTCTGTAGATTTTCTGATGGCTGTCCTCAACCAAATCTCCAGGTCATACAAGAGTCAAAGTACAACCATAACAAAGAACATAATGAAATGGAACAGTTCTTTTAATCAAGGAAAAAAAATCAAATATATCATTCTGTAGAATTTGCCCTTGCTTCAAAAATGGAATGATCCGAAAGAATGGTTAATTAAGGAAGGGGAGGTCAAAACCTCCTACACAGGGGCCTAAATAAACCACTGGAAATGTCATTACTGCAGTGGAGAAACTCAACGAAATGACAGTTTGAGATGGCTTCACTTGACATGTTAGATGACACCCAAAGGAAAGAGTCAGATGATAATTATATAACAAACACTAATATAACAAATACTAAAACTAAAGTCTAAGCTATATCATGAACGAACTTAGAAAATTCACACAAGGTGTCAGCAACATATAGTATTTTCTTGGAGTCTAAGAATCACATAAGTTGAACAGAGTGTAACATACTGTAATTATTAGCACATTCTAAGTGGGAGACAGTGTCCTTTGTTGGCTCATTTATTCTGGAGGCAATCCGACTTCAGACCAGTGACAAGTGGAGTACCACAGGGTTCAGTCCTGAGTCCTCTCCTGTTTGGTATCTACTTTTCTAAAGTACAGGCTAACACAGAAGGTTTTTGGCTAATGAAGTTCGCAGATGACTGCAAACTAGGAGTCATAATTGAAACATCTAACGATGTGGACATCCTACAAAAGGGCTTCACTGTGACAGATGCCTGATGTCAAAGCCATGGCCTCAAGCTCAATGCCAAAATGTGCATTGTCATCTCCCTTTGGTAAAAACTCTGTACCCATGAGCTACCACATAGGTGGTAGTCTACTTAACACCGAAAGTGTGATAAGAGACCTTCGGACACAGGTGGACAGTAGTCTCTCCTTTGATAATCACATCACCACAGTAGTCAGGAAATCCTTCTACGTGGCACACCTCATCACAAAAGGTTTCTCATCCAGAAAAAAAGAGGTCATTGTTCCCCTCTACTCATCACTCATTAGATCCATTATAGAGTACAATGCCCCTTTTGGTATGTACCTCACAAGACATGTGCAACAACTGGAAAGGCTGCAGAAATACCTTACAAAGAGGATTACCGGCCGCAAACAGATGCCCTATGCACACGGTCTCAAAAAAACTCCAGCTTTACTCCGTCACATATCGCCTACTCGGAGGCGATCTCTGCCTAACATACAAAGCTATGTCAAACCCAGAGCTGTTGGACATGCTCCACTTAAACAAATCCCAATCCATCCAAGCTACACGCTCTAGGGACCAAAACCTTGTCACCACAATAAACAGAACATGCTGGAGGGATAGATTCCTGTCCCAGAGACTTCCCATACTCTGAAACAAACTACCTATCTATATCAAACAAAGCTTCTCATTAGCACACTTCAAGAAAAATCATGATGATTGGATGGGAAATAGGAAATTCACCCCGGGATAACCTCTGTGGCTCTGCTCGACAGGGGCACAGGAAAATAATTTTCTTGGGTGGCGAAAGCCAGGGTACCTTTTTTGCTAGGCTTATATAGGCCCTAGAGCCAATAGCCTAGTACCTACTTATGAACCTGTGAACCTATGGTCCTCTCCAGTGCTGCCACCTACTGGAGAGAGAGAGAGATGTGGGGCCTTGTTGCATGCAATACAAGGATGGGTGCTACATCTATTGAGTGATATTCATTAAGTAACCTTCACTTTTACACAGGCAGGACTTTGCACATAAAGACAGGAAGCTTAAGAGACCCTGACATCTATGAGTATGTAGCTCAGTCAGAATGGGAGTGGCTTGCTTTAAAAAAAGAAAGTCTCCAGATGGCTGCCTGGATGACAACCTTCTCTGCAATTATCTCAAAGCCTAGCAAGTACTGAAATTACTGAATAAGATAGTAGCATCTGAGGAGGGCATAATGGTTAGCAGGCATAGAAACAATGGACCTTAAAAGGTATAGATTGTAAATTGAAGTTAATCTGATTTTCTTCTTCATTTTTTGAGTCCACAGATCAGCCCATTGACTTCCCCTTCTGCACCCAGTTGACCCATTCTTTCCTTCACTGGGGCAAGATTCTTCCAGCCCATTTGTTCCCTGGTGGAGGTCATAACTTTCAACCTCTAAGCACAAGAAATCTGGACAAAGTCAAAAATAATAGGGGACAAAGGTCCAAAAATTACAGACAAATTTTAACTATTGCTCTTATAGCCTTAAGAAGTTGCTAGAATTAGAGGTGTTGTGTTAGACTGCATTTCCTGAAAGCTATCAAGTTTAAAACTTAAATGACTGTCATTGGTTACTGACTTCAATCCTCAATTATTTGACAGAAAACCACACATTTTATGAGGACAAGACCAAAAATATGAGGCCAGAATATGGACATTCTGTGAAAATATGGACAGTTGAGAAGCATGGTGGAGGCAACAATCATGTATTAGGGAGCAGGCTTGTCTACTGATTCTGTGGACATCCTATCCTCACCCCTTGCAAGCTTGTGTACTTGATAGTTTCTCTCTGCTGGTGCATGTGCACTATGACGCACGGTCACCCTCCCAACTCTGTAGTCCACTGTTGTTGGTGATTCACCAAAATTCTTGCAGGTGTCACCAACAGAGTGAGCTGAGCTCCCTCCCTCCCTCTAAAAGATAAATGAGCTAGTATCAGCCACATATTCCAATCTTCCCCTATCCATTCTCCACAGTCCATGTGACACTAGTTGAACACAGATCACCTTGGGAGCAGTCTGCACTTTATCCCTCTGAGTCATGGGGCTGGGATAAGATGCCTAGAGTTTCAGGTTGCAAAGGAATTTATACATTAAACTTGATGAGATTGTTTTCAAGGTGAATATAGAACATCACGCTGTGGATACATCCAGCCATCAGTCCTTTGTTGAAGCTGAAAGGGTCTTTGTAGTATATTAAAAAAATCTCCAAAGTGAGTAGCAATTTCATTGTCATGCAGGTGAGGATAGTAAAGCAGTGTGTAGCTTTAGATTGTTATGGAATATACACTGTTACTCAAAACAGAACTTTTTATTCTAGTGAGAATTTGCTTTTTTCACTTAATGACAAGTATTATAAAATATAGAGATACCTGGGAATTCAGTAAACTCCTTGTAGGCTTCGCTGGAAGCCTACACAGAATTTATGTGTTAGTGCGATGAACAGCAGTGCTAATCACATAATCGTGCTGCTCATTGCACTTACAAGTATACAAGTACAGTTCCGTGGCCAGCAACAGTGCTGCCACTAGGAAACTGTGCAGAGCAGCACAGGTACAGAAACAAGAATCAGTCAGGTTTGTTAACGAGCAAACCTGCTCGGCAAGATTGCACGGATAGCCACAGTGATTTCTGGAAGTGAAAATACTGCAGTAACAGCAGCATTCATAGAGTAAAGAAAACAGTTCTGACTTCAATGTACACTACAACAATTATTTGCAGAATGAAATAATAGGGGGAGAGACAGCAAGGGCAAATACAATGGAACATACACTAGGCAGAGGATGTGTGCTGATGAAAACGGGCACAGACATGAATGATAGGAATGAGGAAAGAGGAAGACGGAAGGGTAAATATGGCAACATCCACAAGATAGGATATTTTAATGTATGTAAACTTCCAAGACAAGTCAGTAGTATTACAATAAGCACACATGTAGACAGCATTGTACATACTGCTGTCTACACATCTTGTGCAAGTATATTATATCATCATACAATAGTATATACGTGATGGTCACACATGGTTACATGTCAGTGGAGATAAGCAGTTGTGATATAAACATGACTGACTTTCTTACTGGAGAGAACATTTAGCAATGACAGTATATCCAATAGGTGGTATATGTATAGTGTAAGGATCTGCAAGATAACTTGATTGGAAATGACTGACATGTCAGCATACATCCCAACTGGTCATGGACACACAGCAACAGACTCCTGTACAAATGTAGACAGAAACAGGCACAATCAGGGACATTTTTACAATAGTATGACCATTTATGTATGGCTTCGACAGAGTATGTGAGTGTAACATATTATAAATGTTCTGCAGGAAAACGTGCACAACTGTAATGATTGTCAGCATGCTGTAAGGGGAATTGACCATACCTTCCACAGAAATGACCACTTTTTGGAGGGGTTAAGAGGCATAATGTTAACCTGAAGTTGAACTCAGGGGCAATCCTAGTTACTTGAGATGTTTGTATGATACATAAGCCACAAACTCCACCTGCAAGAATCAAACCCATGCCATCAAAGTTGTCACTGAGCTGTGTATTTACTGCAACTCTGAAAGACGTATCATACAAGTATCTAGAGCACCTTTAAGGGAAGTCTGCAATGTCAAATCCTAATGGGTATGCGTCCCAAAGAATAGTTCTGTATGGCTGACAAGATGCACGGGAGCTTACTGTTCAAAATGAAATACACTTCACTAAAGTATCCTGGCTGACATAGATATTGGCCAGATGGATAAAAACAATAACAAACAACACATTATTATGAGTGAATTTTTTACACGCAGTTGCATATTGTATTCACCTACTAAATGTAATTGCAATGCATATTGTCTGATGCATCTACAATTGATGTATGAGACTGATGGCAATGCATCAACTAAGCCCATGTGCACAGAGAGTACAGCAGTGCAACGTCTAGTGTCACTGTGATATTGTATACATACCAAACACTACATGGAGCACCCTACATAACTACATGTCAACACTCAGCACATGTGCCACATGATCACTGTCCCCCCTGACATTGCCAGTAAAAATGTTATACTGCCATGAAATCCTGACATACATCCATATGTCTTCATGCAAACTGTCAAGAGGTAATACTGATGTGATGTAGTGGTACATCCATAAAGCAGTGCAGTCACACTACAGGTGAATCTATGTTACAACTGGACATCAGGCCAAATAACATGTTTGGTCTGAATCAAATGCAACACAGTGGAACTGTTAATGCAGTCATACAACTCTACCTATTTCACATCATTACATCAGTTGTACATCATATATCTATGTGTATAACAGTGGAAATGTGTGAGTGAGGGCCCATCCACCATATGTTGACACATGACAACTGAGGTGGATATGGCTCATGCAGAACAGTTGATGGCACAAATGCCGACAGTCACACAATGCTGCGGGGGAACACCTGTATAATTCTTGTGAATACCAACACCATAGTGCATACAAAGTTGCAAGTGAATCTCAGCATGCCATACATTTGTCTGTATAACAGCATTACAACATGTGACTGAACCCAGGCGTATGTGCCCATGTAGTCAATATGACGTACTTTTGCTGTATGCAAGATAACATTTCCAGATGCTAGGTATATACACACACACACTTGTGCCATACTGCATCATTCACTGCGATGACTGCATGACAACTGTGTAGAATGTTGATATACTGCAATACAAGGACACATGCCTTAGTAAGGCAACAATATACATATATCATCCAATGTCAACAGTCCTCAGGAGGCATATTACTACAGCTGTTATGGAAAAAACATGTATCCAAATGTCAGCAATGGCCATCAGTATGGTAGCTCGGTTTACAGATTGGAACTGTTGTATGGATTTACTACATCCACACCTCAACATAGCACATGTGGATGACAACACCTTTGACATGGACAATGTTCAGAGGGTCAAAGGACATTATTAGGCTACTGGCCAAAAGCACATAAAATTCTGCCCATTATTATACAATTTAAACACAAATTGCTGTAGCTATCTGACAGAAGATAATAGGGGTATGTAGATATGTGTGCATGAGTTTGATTTAATAGAGATTGCCTCTGTCCATATGTGACATGCATGACCCCATGACATAATTAGCAATTACACATCCAGTGGTCTAGAGATGGCTTGCAGAGGGTCATGGAGGGGCTGTGCTTCATGATATGTGTATGAATCTTTGAGATGATGACATCCTCAGTGTTCCACAGTATGGATGTTACATTGACAGAGAGAAAAAGGGATGTTGAATTCAGGGGCAATGTAAAAGGTTGTCCTGAGTGGTAGTCAAATGAAAAGTGATTCAAAACATCATACAATGACTGTAATATACCACCAACCACACACACACGCACACATACACACACACACGATGTTGCCTGAGGTCAGAGTTTAATACTATACCTAAGGAGGTATAGAAGCTGCATTCTGCAGTGTAAGACTAGCACCACCACAGATGTCTGATTTTAACAGTGTCACTGTGCACTTCATAGCGGTTAACATCATTATTTGATGCAGAGAAGAAGATGTTGCCAGGTGTGTATTATCCCCAGAATAGTAGGTGAATGAATACACACAGAAGTTAATTGCTGTGAGATCATAACCCCTACCTATGTAGTTATACAAGGTGCAAAACACAGAACTTAATGCTAACATGACTGCACAAATCTGTCTTTTTAACAGTATGGCAGTGCACTTTATGGAGGATGACATCATCAGTGGATGCAGAGAAAAAGATGTTGGCAGGCATGTGTGACATAACTGTGGACTCTCATTCTGGTGTAAAATTGTCTCTAGACTGATAGTTGAATGAATACACACACTCATGTTGACTGCTGTGAGATTAGAACCCCTATCTATCTAGTTACACAAGCTATAGAACACAGTACTTAGTGCTAGCACCACCACACAAGTCTGTCTTTAATACTGTCACAGTGCATTTTATAGAAGTTGACAAGATCAGTGGATGCAGAGAAGAAGATTTTTGGAGGTCTGTATGAAACTGCTGAGGAGTCATAAAGCAATATAAAAGCATTTTCAGAATGCTCCTTGAGTGAAGGTGGCAGGACATGAGCTCTTAACTACACACACACACACACACACACACACACACACACACACACACACACACACACACACACACACACACACACACATTGACTGCTGTGAGACCAGACACCCTAGTTACAGTAGTTAATACTTACACCACTGTAGAAATATGGTTTGAATAGTGTCAGAATGCACTTTATAGAGGATGATATCTTCAGTTTATGCTGAGAAGAGGATATTGGGAGGGCTGTATGAAATTGCTGTGGAGTCATGTAGTGGTGTAAAAGTATCTTCTGAATGCTACTTGAGTAAGGGTAGCAGAACCTGTACTCATGCTCTTCTGACTGCACACAGAAGTTCAGTGTTGTGAGATTAGAACACCTACTTGTCTAATTAGACAAGCTAGAAAACACTACTTAACAAGTGCCACCACAGATATCTGATTTTTATAATGCCAGAGTGCACTTTATACAGGATTACATCATCATAGTGTTGCAGGTTACATGTACTGTTGTGAGACTTGTTTGCAAAGGCAGAACATATCTGCGGTATTAAGATATATATCCTGGGTGTTATTGGTTAGGTTTCTAAAGATTCTTGTGCCATTAGCCTAGTAATCACCCATGAACATATGATAAGATTGTGTGATTGCAATTTGCAAAAGTACATATAAATACATCATGGCAACCTAGGTGAAAGAAGCTATCATGAATGTGTATTGCACAAGTGAGACAGACATGTACCTATTTTTCAGGATACTGCATAAATGACACACATACAAACAAAGAAACACACACTTTGGAAATAGCAATAGTGCAGTGATGGGGATATGTGTCTTCATATTCAGATGAAGGTATGCCCACATTAATAGAAGTTACTGATGATATCAATGTGATATGATAATGGATAATCAATGTCTAGTGTCACTGTAAACCTATAGGAAATGTATCAGTGCAGATATGCTTTGTAACACTAGAGAGTGTTTGACAATGGCCCAAGTCCTGATATACAGTTTGGAAGCACATTGCTGCAGGGCACACATGAATATCAGAAAGTATGTGTCCAGTGAAGTACACATCACTGCTCTTCTCTTGTGTTTATGAATGCATTACCATGTATTGGAGGATTACAGCCCAGTAACCAGAGTTAGACATGCTGAGCACCTCTTCACACAGTGCATCACTGAGAAGCTGATTTGCGTGGATGATAGCAAAGCATTCATGCATGTATGATTTGGATTTCAGGAATTCAGCTTGGACTTGTGAAGTAGCAGTGTCCACTGGTTCTCATTGCCAAACTGTGCACAAATAGGGACATACAGTAACTGACCTGATTGGAGTTAACTGCAAAATACATCTGTTGAGAATGTTTATATGTTATCATAAAAATTGCTGGCATATACTATGATGTGCATCCATGTTTGAAATATTGGGGCCATGGTTTTAGTACAGAAATAACTGTTGGCCATGCCTTCCCCATTTGCTTGACATTAAGAGCTGAGCAAATGTGGTTCTCTGCTTAAGGTAAAAAGTGCAAGATTTAATTTGGTTTGCCTTCCTCCATACAAACAGGAACAGTGACAAGGTGTGGATGTCAGCACTCTGGACAGTGCTGAGTGTGGAACAATACACCAGCTACCTAGCTTTTGCTGTGACACAGTTTATAAGAGCAGTGGGGCTCTAGTCAGAGTGCAGGTGAGCCAGGGTTGAAATCCAGATGATTTTGTTTTTTACAAATAGTGTCAGGATGTCATTAGCCAAGTAAAAGTGATCATGAATGCAAATGTGGCAATCAATGACTACAGTAAAGTGTGTGCTTTCCACAAATTCTATCAATAATGCCTGTCTCATTACACTTGTACAACTAGTTGCTGTTTTGCAGGCCTCACTGCAAATCACAAGTTAATTCTGTGTACAGCTTTCTGAAAATGACAAGGTGGTGGTACATCTTTTGAAATGATTATTATGACTCAGCAGATATGACTAACTATTTGTGTAAGGCCAGATATCCTGAAAAGTTTGTGCAGTACACTTCTACACAATAAGGGCAATTTCTACGTCATATTAGATGAACATTTCATTCATCACCTGAATATCACACAAAAGGAATCCTACAGCAGATACTGATGTAGGGTCTGTTGAATCCTGCCCGTTGTCTTTTAGTTTAAAATGCCTAGAGAAAAATGAGCTGTCATGACAGTGGTGTAGATCATGATCCTGGCATACCTCTCAACTGTCCTGATTTTCACAAAATGTCCAGATTTTCACCTGATATTTTTTTGTCTGCTCCTCATAAAATTTGTGGGTTTCTGGCAAATCAGTGAGGACTGAATTCACTAAGTAATGGCATCCATTTGAGTTTCAGATTTCACATCCTACAGAAAATACATGGCAAAACAAAACCTTTTATTCTATCATCTCTCTAAGTTTATAAGAGCAATACCTAAAATCTGTCTGTATTTTTTGACCTTTGCCCCCAATTACTTTTGGCTTTATTCAGATTTCTTGTGCTAACAGGCTGAGAGGTATGATTCAGGCAGGTGTCTAAGTATAACTATACCTTTCATGTAAGAGGACCACACTGTTCAATACACTCAAAAACAATGAAATAACATCATAAACAGCATCATTAACTGGCAACTGATATAGCATGTCCTACTTTAAAGCATGCAGAAATTGAATGAAGCATTTAACATCATAGTTCCCCATATCCTTAAAGTAGCCAAACTTCTGCAGCCTCTTGATTTTTATAGCCCCCCCCACACAATTAATATAGGTAGAGGGTCACTAACAGAGTCACCCATGCTATTTACTAATTTAATATCACTTGCTGTATTAGTAAGTAAGAAATCTAGTATATTTCAATGAGATTTGTCTACTGTTATTATCATGTTTATCAACTGATTGAGACCATTGACAGATGGCTAAAATCATCCCACGAAGTTATTTGGTCAGTACTTCAAAAACTTTTAATGGTGAGCTCTTTGCTTTTACACTGCGTGTGAGCTGATGAAGAGCTCCATCTGTAATGAATGTTTGTGTCCCTGGGGGCAATATAAATGCAGACTCCTGAGATGGTCTTTAATTTATTAATTTGAATTTGGACAAAGATGAATTCTGTCTCTGTAGTGACCATGGACTTCTTTCTTGATGTAAACAGGTCAGCTTGTAATGCTACAAGATGATAACGCCTACTGTATTATTATGTTTGTTTGTCTAATCACAGGTTGTTATACACGGGGGTGGGCGGCATGAGTTTAAGTCAAGTAACATCTTTTAGATATGTTATGAAAACTATTACAGACCAACCCACTCATAGTCACAATGGGTTTTGTCATTGCTACTTCTGACACTGTTAGGGCAGAGTTTTAGATAAGGAACATTCTGAAAATCATAGTGTGCTAGATCAATGCCACTTTTTATGGATAATGTCTTAGCTGGAACAAATTTCTCTAGAAAGTAAAATAATGGATGTTAGGTGGCATATATGCAGCTTAACTTGTTTTCATATTGTATTTTAATTGTTTTTGAGATGTGGTTACATTTGCATCTTGATAAACATGGTTGCATTTTGCATCTTTTAACACCATTGGGTTAATCAATAACTAACTCATCCTTAACCCAGCGAAAACTAAGCTTTTTCTTTTCCTCCCAAAATATATGTCCAACCTTAAAACTTCCTTCACTTTCTCTTCCTAGACAATACCATCATTCATACTGACTCCCACACCAAACTCTTAAGAATTACTATTGATGATCAATTGAAATTCGACCAGCATATCCAACAATCCATCAAAAAAGGCCAATCAAAAACTTAGCTTCCTGTATAGAAACAAAATTCTTATCCATCACCTTGAGGACTTCACTGGCTCAAGCCAACCTCCTTCCTTGCCTACTTTATGTTTCCCCTATATTCACCCACCACCAAGCAAATCATTCAAGCAAACTTGAACAAACTTACAACCAGATAGCCAGATTTGCCTGTAACCTCCCTTACAAATCCCATCACTGCCTGGCCTTTAAATAACTACATTGGCTTTAATTCTCTTGTCCCTCACTGTCCACCCTCCTATCTATACAAACCTTCATGATCTCTCCATAGTGCTGACCAACTGCTACTTGACATCTACAGGCCTAACAAAACAATAGGCAGATTACTTTATAAATACTCCACATCTCAAACTTGAAACAAACTCCCAGCTAATATACATTCTATCCAATCTTCGATCCATTTCAAAAGAGAATAAAAAAAAAACACCTTTCTAACTCTCCCTCTTGCACCTGTCGCCACCCTACCTAACATGTGCTTCTCCAATCATTAGACTATAACAATTCTCCTAGCTTCAATATAACTTCATAATAACTAGAACTGTGGTATCTTAGCTATGCCACAAAGCAATACTGTACTTAAACCTTATCTTCTCTCTTTCTTAGCTACTATACTTCCCACCACCCCTCTTCTCATAACTGTTCTCTTTCACTTGCTTAATTCTCCTAACCCCCCCCCCCATTTCAACCTTCCTAGTTAATACTTCTTCTTCCTCTGTATTCAACTTGATTTAGTCATTAAAGATGTTTCTGGGGCTATGTTTCATTTTTCTGATGCCCTATTTTAAATCTACATTCTTATACCATCTTTCTACCTCAAGTATTTTTAGCTATTCTTTTTGCAGAATTTTATCTTTTGTTAAGTTCCATTAAGGCATGAATGTATGTTATGTATTCATATTCACAGTACTTCTATTGTAACATTATTGTTATTGTTATTGTTCTTTTTTATTTTTATTTGTGTGGAGCTTTTCTCCTCAGGTGTCCACTGAAAATGGGCCATCAGCCCAGTTTGGACTAACCCAGTTAACAAAAGAAAAATAAATAAATAAATAAATTTGACTTTAATAACATTTATGAAAAGTTTCAAAGTGTATTTTATTTTGTTAACAACTGGTCATAAATATTCCTAAAATTATTTATTTGTATTTTAGATAACATCTTTCAGTCTTAGGGCTGTGAAAGTGTTACTGATTAGTCAAGATTATTTGAGCTGAACTACATAAAATGTACACAGGAACCCAAATGGTAAAAGGAAAGACCAGAGCTTATATTGGCATTGCATTTTTTCATTGGGTGATTCTTTCTCAATTTTGAGGGGAAACATGAAAGTAGAAGTAGGCAGTGCAGTATTACAAGTCAAACTGCCTTAGGAAGGGAGAGTTCCTACAGATGGCAGGAGGATTACATCACCTAGGCATCTGTATCTTGATGTCGATGCCTGCAAAATGTTTCTTAGTCACCAACAGGATCCAAGGAGCATGAGTGGGATGAAGAGAGGAGGCTGGTGGTATCCACTAGGGTATATGTTGCTTGAAGTGGAAAAAGAACAGGTAGCAATGCTTGTGGGTTACGGAGTTAAAAGTTCACCAGACATATTACACACTGGGCAAGTGAAACAGGCTGTAGGCTGAAGGATTTCTGCATCTAGTAGGACTACCAGGACTGTCTCACAAGTGAAGTGCACAACTATAGAGATGTTCTTGTAGAATACATTTTTCTACAGAGCTGTATCATTCCCTATTGTGACCTGTAGTAATATACCTTACAACCCATCTCTGCTGAAAGAAAATGCCAAATGTATCAATAAAGAATGCAAGTAATGTACATCGTTAACAAATAATACAGGTAATGTATGTGATATACAAGATTAATACCACTACATAAGATTGCATTCATCCTATCCCTCATCATTGCATACTTATAATGCTCCCCCCACAACTAGTTAAGTGAACTGTGGACAACTAATTGGTGAATAATAAATACCCTGGAGGTGTGCACTTGTGAACATTGAAAAAATTAAAGTTGCACACACAGAGGTAAAAGGAATTCAGTAATATATTATTATTCTATGAAGTTATGTTTTAAGGAAAAATAGCAGGTGTAGGTGTGATGCAGATTGACATCTTTATTAAATTAGTACAACCAAGAAAATCCTAAGACTAAGAGTCTGAGGTAGTTGTTTCTTACTTATGCAGGGCAGTGCAGTATATTAGTGTAAGCAAAGAGCAGTGTTCCAGCTTGCAAACAGAATGATCATTTAAATGTGACATGAGAACATAGCACCAGCCACAGATATCACTTTAACAATAGGTATTAATGGTCTGTTCAAGAATTAGAAAGAGCACACATACTGTCATATATTAGCCACTGTGTAGGGCTGCATAAGAAACTGCAGAGATTTTAAAGTTTTGATACTACACTATTAACTTTCAGAGACTAAGATCTTCAAGACATTGTAAACTCAGATGTGGGTAACATTTATACATGAAAATTCAGCGTAGTGCTGTTTGCCCAATCTATCAAACTGGCACTTCTTGGGTTGAATTTTGAAATTAATTAACTTCATGATAACACTCAGTTGGAAAGAAATTTTAAACATGTAAATGAGGTTATCACAGGAATGATAGGAAATGCAAGATTAATCAACCAGAGGCCATGTATGCCTTGCCAATTGCCACCCTCATGCTGTAACAATCTTTTCAAGGAGGACAAGGCCTGCAAGTCTTGGAGTGCATTATAGGGCATGCTCCAATTGTCTAAGCTATTTTTAAAGGCTGGCATGAAGTCACATTGCTTGACATGCAAGGGGACTGTATTCCAAAGCATAGGGGAGCACTGGGTAATAAACTTATTGATCCAGTTAGTTTTATTTATTATTTGATATAAATTAAGATATGCTGTCCTAGTGTTGATTACAGTACCTGATATATCAAGAAACAGGAGGACACAGATAGGCACAGCACAGGTAAAACTATATCTCACAGAGTACAGGGAAATGGATTCCAGCCTTTCCTGATAACTTAGACTTTTGAGGTTCAGGATCCCATTTATCAGGGACCACTACATTTTTTGAGTTTTTTTATGTGTCTTTTGAAATACATTCCAGAGGCTGCAATATATTCTATGATGGGTCTAACCAAGGCAGAGTAAAAGAAAACAATAACTTCTTTGGTTTTAAATGAGATGCCCACTACAATAATTGTGAGATATAGTAGGACATTCTGACTACAGTTGCTACATGGTGATTGAAGGACAGGGAAACATCAACCCAGGTGCTCAAGTCCCTGATCACAGACTCACTGGAAAGTGGGGTGTCATTGATGCTGTAGGTGGTACGTATTTGTTGTTTTCCAAAGGAGATGATATTGCATTCTTTAGTATTTCATTTTAGCCCTTTTTCAGTGCACCAGAAGTTAATGTGTGCTAGTTTCCTTGGAAGGTTATTAGTATAATTTTTTGATTTAACCACTATACCCAGCCTACTACCATAGGTTCATAGGTGTGTACTAGGCTAATAGTCCTGGAGCCTTTACAAGCCTAACACATAGGATTACCCTGGCATCGTGCCACCTGACCTTATTTCCCAGTGCCTCTGTCAAGTAGAGCCACTGGAGTGATCCCCAGGGTGAATTTTCTATTTCCCATCCACTCATCAAGATTTCTCTTGAAGAGGGCCAGTGAAGTTCTCTATTTGGCATGTATAAGAAGTCTATTCCATAGCATGGGCAATCTCTGGGTTATGAACCTGTCCCTCCAGCACGTTCTGTTGATTGTGGTAATTAGGTTGAGGTCTCTGGAGCATGTAGTGCAGAGGGATTGGGATTTCTTTAGATGTAGCATTTCTAACAGAGCTCGGTCAGACATGGCTTTGTAAGTCAAGCAGAGATCGCCTCTAAGTAGGCAATATGCGACAGAGAATAGTTGGAGTTTTTTGAGTCTGTCCATATAGGATGTGTTTAAGGCCTAGGATCCTCTTTGTGAGGTACTTTTGCAGCCTCTCCAGTTGTTGCAGGTGTCTAGTGAGGTACATGCCAAATGGGGCATTGTACTTGATGACTGACCTAATGAGGGAAGAGTAGAGCGAGACAATGACCTCTTTCTTCCTGGATGCAAAACCCTTAGTAATGAGATGTGCCACATAGAAGGACTTTCTGACCACAGTGACAATGTGGTGGTCAAAAGAGCGGTTGCTGTCAGCCTGTGTTCCCAGATGTCTTATAATGCCTTCTGTGTTCAGTGGACTACCATTGATGTGGTAATTCATGGGAACCGGGTTTTTCCCAAAGGGGATGATGACACATTTTTTTGGCACTGAGCTTTAGGCCATGGTTCTGACACCAGTCATTGGTCTCTCAGTGAGGCCTTTCTGTAGGATGTCAACATCACTTGGGGAGTTAATAATAGCTCCCAGCTCGCACTTGTCTGCGGCCTTTGTCAGCCAGAGTCCCTTTGTGTTGGCCTGGACTTTAGAGAGGTAGATACCAAACAGGAGAATACCCAGGACTGAATTGTTAGGGGGTAAAGTGTGCCTGTTAAATCTTGTGAGCTTCTTTGAAAGGGTCATGTAAGCAGGAGACAGTAGTCACACTATTCACACTGTCATCTTGGATCTGGCAAAGACATCTGCCACCATGCTGCATAATAGGAGTGTTAATGTCTTCAAATATTGATTCATCTCCATAAGTGAACTTACTCAGCCAGAGATCTTTCTTGTCAGTGTTTAGGACAGATATTTAAATGCCAAAAAGGAGACACCTCATACTGAACCTTGGGGAATGACACTGGTCATCTTTTCCAAAACTGAGGAGATATCACTGACCCTGGTAAAATGTGTTTTGTCCTTGAGTCAGATTGCAATCCATCTTACCATATCTGAATCAATATTTAAAGCCATTAACACTCCCATCATGTAGCATGGTGTCAGACGTCTTGGCCATATCCAAGATGACAATGTGAATAGTGTGACTACTGTCTCCTGCTTACATGACCCTTTCAAAGAAGCTCACAAGATTTAACAGGCACACTCTACCCCCTAACAAATCAGAATTGTTGTGGGTAAGGAATGATCCAATTTTTAATACCCTGGTTTAAGAAATCAGTGCTGATGCATAAGGCTGAAGAGTCTGCAGTTTCCCAGGTCAGTGGTAGGTCCACCCTCATAGACTGGCATCACCATCACAGTGTACCATGACTCATTAAGGCGTATGCTAAACAACTTAAGAAAGTAATTAGCAAGAGCCTGCTTCACACTATTTATTAGACAAACTGATAAATTTTTGGGACCCACTAAAAGATGTTTTGGTCTTGGAGAGCGATTTAAAGATATGATCCTTGGAGATGGTTGTGGGAGTGACTCAGTGATGTTTGGTGTAAGGATGATAGTTTCAGTGAAGAAATTTGCAGCAAACCTATTTTCCAATATGTTGGCAATTTCTTTTGGATTTGATTCTTAATATAGATAAGTTTGAAGTAGTGATGTAAATTATTCCACAGTTTTCTAATGTAGCTAACAAAGAACTTTTAATTATCCTTAGTGTCAGCAGCTAGTGTACACTTATGGAATGCTTTGTTAGTCTTCAGAGCAGCGTTCTGTATTTTTGGTGAGTCATTTGTATATTTCATTTGTGATTTGAGTGTCCTGATAGGGTTAAATTGTGTAACTTTTGAGATTTCTTTCCATGAATGTAAAAATGTTAGTTATATATTGCTCTGGATTCCATATGGACTTGGGCATGCAGTAACATGATATGCTGATCAGTTATTCCACACCTTTGGTCAAAATGTAGTGCTATGCTAGATACATGCAACCAGTCCCAAAAATAGTTTGACTCTGTTCACCAAATTAGGTCAGTTTATACAATAATGAAGGTCACCAATGAATGAGGCTAAATCTCTGGAGAAGCCAATAACTTCAATAGGCAGTTTTGCAAAACAGAAGCTCCATCTCTAAGTCAGATTGGGTAATGCTGGCAGCACTGGCTCAGAAGTCAGACTGCCTACAGTAGTGACCTTCTCATACAGGTGGATTTGTACTACACAGTCTGGGACCTGAAATGAAGGGGAAACTGGGAACAACGTGTCTGCATAGTTAAAAATAGTGTGAGCCCCCCAACCTCTAGTGTGGATGGTATGTAGTGCCCTTCAGTGAAAATGGAGTAGATTACCTTGTTAGACTAGTAGGCCTCATATGCCATTACCTTGCTCTGAATATGAAAATGTAAGCATGATGACTGTGTTGACCATCCTGTCTGCATTCACCTACCTGCTGTGCAGGTGGAGTTCCTGAGAAGGATGGCCTGAGGCTATGCAGCTCCAACTATATGTAGCCCTGGTACTGCAGAAAGGCTTTATCCATGCAATATCTGAGTTAACAAAGTAAAAACTATTATACCAGAGAACTCTGGCCAGACACAGCAGGGCCATCTGATCCTCAGATAACTTTTGCTGACACCAGGAATAGGTAAGAGGCTCATTTGCATGGAATGTTATGATGACATCTCATTATCCATTCCTGGTGTTGGGGACTCCTTGCCCTTCTCTCCTTTGGTATTGCGAGGTACTGCATTAGGTGAAACTTGCCCTCCCACAGTGATGTCATCTTAGGAGCAGGCCAGAAAAGTAATTTACCAGCTGCAAGAGCGGGATGACAGAAGCTCTTCCCTCCTCTACTATGAAGCTTTTTTTTGGAATCCCTCCCATAATTATAATTATGAAACTATTTGAATTCTAGACTGATAACTGCAGTCTTGCCTTTCCTATAGTCACAATACTAAGTTAACTAATGGAGTAACATTTTTTTTTAACATTAGCAGTTTCTTTCCTATACAGCTATGATTGCAATTCATGCAGCATAGATTTCTACCATCTTTTAGGCTATTTCTCTGCAATGATCTGCTGAAGCTACAATGAAGACTGATTAACAGTGAATAATGCAGTTAAGAATTACATGGCTTACTTGTAAGAGTTATGCTTCCTTTTCTCTATTAATGCACTAGAAGTTACAGAGGCAAAGACATTATAAACTTGTTTGCGGTTGCACTACTTATTACCAAAACTGAGATAGGGATTCATATGAAATAATAGTACATTTAAAAACAGCAAATCACTCACTGCCAAGTAAGGGGTAAGGGGTAATTAGAGGAAGTACAGTATTCAGAAATACTCATAGTGATCAAGAAAGCCTAAAAACGGTCTTCGCCTTCTGCTTACTTCCAGTTCTGTTATTTCAATGGTGCATAATAAAACTGTTCTCAGACAAATTATGACTCCATTATAAAGGTAATTTTTATTTTACACTGCTATCCCACACTGCCATCTGATGTTACACATTTACAAAATGCTCACTCTTGTGTGATCCCGACTTTTCCTGCCATAATCCTGGGTCAAGGAACTACTCCCTGTCAGTCTGGCTTCATACAAGCAGGTCACAGCATCCAATATGCTTAGTTTTATATTCGGTGACCACTGTCTCATTATGATTTTATTTTTCATCACAAAGACTCTCAAATTCCAAGCTCTGTAACATAGCTCCATTCCTTTATTAAAAAGTTATCATTAACCACTCCCATGTCAGCTGTCCAACAATGACTAATATCTGGTGATGATTCATTATCATTCCAGCTCAGAAAGAGTGATTATTAAATCAAATGTCCTTTCTATAGTGGTCAAAATACAAACAATTCAGTAGGTTTTAACAGGCGTTTAGACTTTTATGTGGCAGCAGTACTATGTGGCAGGTGCTAAAGGATAGTGCTATAAGATATTTTAGAGCCTGCTTTAGTACATCTCTATAAGTCAAACAATGAGGTTTTGCTTTTTGTCGATGTTGATAACCCATTAATGTCTTTGTATTCTGGCATAGGTGTTCCTTGATGTTTAGCAACGAAAACTCAGGCACAAGTCATTGATCTGCTGTTTTGTTTCACCTTTTCTCAAGACAATCCTTTATCAAAGAATCTTTGATGTCTTGTGATAGGCCCAAAACTCATTCCATTCTACATGAACAGAGTTCTGATTTTCAGAAATGCATATCTTTATTTAATCTCCAAACAAGGTAATACACAAAATCATGTGTACAGTACATTTTTTTCTTTACATATCTGATGCCACACTGGTGTAGTGTTTTGTAATTGTTTTACTATTCTTATTTCTTTAGAAAATATCAGGGATGTCTTCTTATATTAAGGCCTTGGCCCTAAAGAAGTAGCTGTGATAGACACGACCCTATGCTTCCACTATCCACGCTAAATTAATTCTACCTGTTCAGTGCCCTTCCTATCCCTACAGTATGAGACCTTCTCTCAGGTGACATGCCACAATTTCTTATTGTGCTGATATCACAATTCACAACAAAATTTTGCTGGCTGGTACATATTTAGGAGTGAGAGTAGCAATGTTCATCATATACTTATAGCGATCCTTTGTGCTCTTCCCCCAACATTAATGAGTAGTGCTAGTGGGTATGCTCTCTCTACCACTTACTCTATGTAATTCCTGATGTTTTTTATGCTTTCTTATGCCAAAAAATAGTCATCTTGGCCTTGATACCAAGTGGACAGACAAAGAATATGGGCATGTTACCTTTGATTT